>NW_027131390.1:72182500-72360000 GCF_026122565.2 Emydura macquarii macquarii
GTGTGTAATGTCATTAGCTAATTTTATTTAAGTGTCTTTGTAATTTCACCATGAATTGTCACCCCACCAAAAATACCTAAAACTGGCTCCCAGAAATTGCCATGCTCAGGGGAACACAAAAGGCAGCTTTTTAAAAAGTCACATACATTCCAAAGTGCAATGTACAGTCTTTACATAACTTCATGGTTCATATACCATGGCGATGATGTAGGACATGAATATATTAAACGTAAGTTTAAATCAACCATCATTACAAGAATATTTTTGGGAAAGTAGACATTTGCAACTGGAAGTGACTGATAAAAGCAAAAGACATCTTGTGTATGTCAGATTTCGGTTTACACTGGGTTTTCTGCAAAAGCCAAGGACAGTACTATCTTACACAAATCATAGCTGCTACAACATAATCAATCCTTTGTTGGGAGAAGACCGGCATTTCCCCGCAATCATGTGACTTTACAGGTATCTTCGTGCTAATCCAACTCAGAGTTTGTCTATGCTGCAATCCAAGGTCTGATTGAAGCACAGGTAGACTTATCCACCTTTACCTGCCATAGCAAAGCTAAAACAGTAGCATAGTTGTGAAGGCGCAGGCTAGCAACACAAGTACTTACTCAGCATCCCCAGTGGGCTTGTACAGCCAATTCTGCTATTTTTGGCTGTGCTAGCATCTTTAAAGCTAGCACAGTATGTCTACCTGGACAGCAATCACACCTTGGACTGCAGTGTAGACATAGCCTCCCTCACAACTATGTCACTTGAATTAACCTGTTTTTGATCAAAATACATGAGTCATTCTGCCTATGATGTATTAGGGCACTGGGTTTCATCTATGAAATGCCAACATATGCTAATGTAATTAAGTGGATTATTGTTTAGTTACCTATTAGAACTACAGGTTTCTGTTTTTACATTATATGTTTTTAACTGACAAATTACTGTGTATTCTGTATCAAGTCAGTGAAAAATAGGTGTAAGACTAAAAACACTAGCGAAAATATATGAAATATTTTATAGAAAGTTTTTTTTTTTTTAGCATTTACAATTACTTTACTAATTTCAGAAATTCATATATATGCAATTTATGGATTCATTCACACATGGTCCTTAGCTACTCATAAGGCAATAAGGCAAAAATACTCCACATTTAGCTATGTTCTGGAGACTAATATACCCTACAGTACGTTACACTTCCATACAAAGTAACTTACTGCTTATTGAAGAAATATTGTTGGGTTCCCAGTCTTTGAGAGAGAGCTTGACAACACTGATCTACATCTTCAAACACCTAACCAAACACACAACAGATTAGTACCTAAATTGGCAGAGGAGAACACAATTATCTACAAAGTAGCTCCCCTTATTGCATACATAACTGCTGTTGACATTTGTAATAAATGACTAAATTACTATATAGTCCACAGGTATTACACAGACTCCAATTACAAATCTTATGGCCAGACTTTAAATGACACGTATATTGTTGACAGAAGGAAAGTTGTTAAAATTTCCTTATTGTCAGTAACTGGGTTAAAATTAATACATTAAACTTTTATCACTGAACTTCTTTGTATTTTTCTTGGAGGTTCAAGATCAGTGGCCACAACCCTGCAAAGGGACCTCATTAACTTCACATGGGAATTAGAGTCCCTGGCTGCTAATCCCTTTTCAGGATCCTGGTCTAAATTGACAAACAGAGATTCAGAACAGAGATACATATTCATGAGAAAACATATTTCATTTTTCTCCGATTGTGTGTGAGATTTAAAGTTTATTGCTATTGTAGCCAGAGACAGGGATTCCATAGACAATTGTTTTAAATGTATGGAGTTGCACAATATATTTATTTTATGAAACATAGGAAATACAATATTGCTTCTCTAGAATTTTGACATTTTTTATATTTTATTTATATATATTTCATTGCAGGGAGGTTATTTAAAAAAAACAACCCCAGAATGAAGAATTCCACTCTGGCTATTATTTGACTGACCTGTTCAAGTGACTTGCCAGCCCATCCAATGGCTTTCATCTTACGTCTGACCTCCCATTGTTTCTGATAAACCAAAATGCGATTAAGAGGCCAAGGATAAGGGGATCCATACCTTGGATGAGTAATCTTTGTTACAAAACAAAATATTTTTTTTTAAAAAAGCAAGTAAGACTTCATACTGTTATTTACAAATTAGCTATGGTTTCCATGGATCAGAGGATATTACATCGGCTTTTGTAAAATATTAAGAAGTTATTCTACATAGAAAATCATAGTTCGTAGGCTAAAGAAAAACAAATCATTTACTCTATTACCTTAAAAATATATAAAAACATATCTACTTTACAGCCAGCTACATTCAGTAATGACACACAGCTTCTCTAAAATGCATATGCAAGCAAAATTTAAATGAAAAACTGTATCATTAATGGTATGAACCTCAATGTTTCATTTATGAGTAGGGACTTGCAATTGTGAGCAAAAGTGTTTTCTCATTAAATTTTAATTAAGATAAATGCTGCAGACCCACTCACCTCCTCTACTGTAGTATCATCACACCACTGAAGATACAACTAGGAAAAAGAAAACTTTAGTATGGAATTTCAGTTAAACTGCACAGATAGTTATTTCTAACTATTGATGCTTTCTTTTAAGTTAGATTAACAGCATATCCCACAAATATTTTAAGTCTAAAATACCTTCTATGAACACAGAAGAGAAGTTCATGATACTTGCAAGACAAAAGCCTGGTTGCTAGTTCTCTTCAGAATAGCACCAGATCAGTTTTGAAATTAAGATGGAGTTCAGAACATGCTATATAAATTATGAGTCAACTTCCTTTACAGCTACATGGTTAGTCTTCATAAACTCACTGTTGTTCTGTGCAACAAAAGTAAACGCCCCATTCATGAAATTTTCATATGACTATGTGAAGAGACCACAGAGAATGTGGAGTTCTGTTCTTGTCAGGACACTAGCCTATGAGTTGATGAACTATTTCTCAATCTAAGAACTTGAAAATAAAATACAACTACTTTTCATATGGAAAAAAAATTCATTTTTGCCCACTTATCACTTACTTACAAAGTCAACGAATTATTATGGTTTGCTGTACCTCTGCTGTCAATAGCATATTATTGACTAATTCCATGTAGGCTTTCATCTCAGCTTTTTGGACTTCATCCAACCCATCACTGAGTGAATGGCCCTAAGAGGGGCAAAAGAATATACAACCCTGTAAGAAAGGATATTGCAATATTCAGCTAGGGCTTGAGCCAAAGCCCACAGAAGTCAATGAGCTTTAAAATCAGGTCTCGATCTCCCTATATAGTTCACTAAATCATAAAATAGATGGTAAATACTATGAAGTACCTTCTATACTAAAATTACCTTAAATATTAAATAGAAAATGTTATGTTGTTCATGGCTTCACTATTACTATGATTTCTTCTGTGTAAAGAAGTAAGTTGAAGACACAGTTTATCAAAATAAGCTACGCAATGAACAGACATTGCTTTACAAGGATAAAAAAATAAAAGCAAATATAAATATATATATTAGCTGAAATTTAAAGACTTAAGCAAACATTGTGTGTCTTTTTTAAGAGTACTATACTTGGGAGCAAAGAAAGGAGTGCAATTGCAAGGTCTAGGTTATTTTCCAATCCTTGTTAACATGACGAAATCCTGTATTTACAGCTGATTTCTATAATTTGAATAAATGCCAGAGGAAAATACCTCCCCTCATCATACAATCACAAACTCTCATTTCACCATATTTTCCTTAAGCAAAAGGCTACTCCCTTTGGGTTTAAATATTTGCCACATTGTAAAAATGCAGATACCTTTACATTCATATGAGGTTTTTCCTACTTTCTTTACTCTCTTAAAACTAATGTTGTAACTTTTCATAAAAGGAAGTTAAATGATTGCAAATGCTAAAAAGAGTAACTACCTTATTTATCCGTTACTGATCAAGTGCATTTAATACCCTTACCTTGGCTTTTACAAATTGGACTATGGGGCCAAGTTCAGATACGACTTGATTTCCTACATGAATAAAGGGTACTTTGCCTGTGGTGAGAGAGAGAATATATTTTTAATAAATTAAAGCTTTCTATACATGCAAATAATTACTGTTGAAATCATGGCTTTGAATTCTTTCAGCACAAAGTATATCATCTGAAAAACTATGGCATTCAGATTGTATATGACAGTTAACAAGCAGTTTCATTTGAGAGAGACTCACAAATAGTGTCTCTCCATCCTGTATCTCTTTAGTTCACACTTTTAAGCTACAACCTCCCCCACTAATTTGCTTTCACTCTAACAAATATTTGCAAGTGTATTTTTTACAGTTATGGTACAAACTGATAGGTCTCAACCCAATAATAATTAAACTTGCTTTGCTGGGAAGATTGTTACTTCAGTGTTTCCTCAAAGGAAAATTGTGGAAATCCAGAGAAGTAGATGGAACATTTGGCTGGGTTTATGAAACACCTATTTGACAGATGTCATCTTTAAACACCGGTACATACACAGTACTACGTAAATTTGAGAAATTGTATGTATTTTATATGTCGTTGTTTAATCACCTCAACATGGATAAGGAGATGTTGGGCGTTTTTTGTTTTACATTAGTAAACATAGTTCACTGAAGTTGACATAAGACAATAACGGAGTTTTGCCCATAAATGAAACAAGTTACAATACGCAATAGGCTCTCATGGAGAGACACGAAAAATGAGGATAGCAAAGTGCGTCTTCATAGAATATTTTAAAAGAACTAAATGAAGTCAAAATTATTTACAGGGTTTTTAAAAGTAATATAATTGGAAAGATATTCATGAAAAGATTAAGAAGTGCAATCCTATTCCAAATGCAAAGAAGCTACTGCCATACCTAGTTCAAAGGGAGTTCACAGTAACAGCAGGTTCAGTCATGGTCTTTATCATGAGATTTACTCCTCTCTGATTCGCAGTCAGCCTAAGGATAACAGATGAGGTGCGCTGCACCAACAAAAGCCTCATCTGCATCCATATGATAGAGTGTTACGAAAGAAATGCAAGGTTTTCTGAATTGCAAAAGCTCAATGGTTTACATCGCCAGCATATAAAGACTATCTTTTGGTATTCCTACATCCATATTCAGTACTTGACTCCCTCAGAAGGATCTTCTAGTTGTGGAAAGTAAGCATTGTTTCAAAGTGTCCTGCACAAATGCTGAGACGTAAGTCTGAGAACCACTGAAATCAGTTTGAGAATTTTTCCAGGAATGAAAACATTTATTAATAGCCTGGTTTGGTTGGGATTAATTTTAATGTTATTAAACCTATGTTAAAGTAAACAGAAAAACAAATAGCACACCATGCAAAAATAGTAGGGGCTCTTAGGAGGATGAATAAACTGCTACATTTACACTCCGAGTTATATTTAAAACGGAACCAGTATGATATATAGAATATGCTAGATGTGATCAGTACAGTGTAATTGTCATCAGCCCATGTCAATCATGTGCCTTTGCACATTATTTAGCCAGTGATATAGAAAAAAGCTTCAGAAAAGTAATGGTATTAGATATTAGCCCATGTGGCTGGTGGGGGTGTGTTTGTGGAGAATACAAGCAACACCATTCCTGTTCCCATGAATGTAAGACAGGACCTTGTTTCTGCAAGGGAGTCAGCATTCCAAACAACTGGGTTTATTTTGGAACACTGATACAAAATAAATCCTGGTTTTGCTACAAGAACTGTACTTTTTTTCAGTGATACCAATCATTGATTTTTAAACCATTAAAGGACAGGATTCCAGCTGATTTCCCATAACATCAAGAAGGAGAAGCAGAGCTAACCATGCAGCATACAAATAAAGACCCAAGTAGGCAGACATTTTTACTGCTGCATACTTCAATTGAAAATTGTAGAAGCAGCTTAATTTAATTCACACAAATGGATCCTAATGCAATGAAGAATTTTAGAATATCAGAATTTTATGTTGTGCATTCAGCAATTCTTTTCTAGTAACCTCTTAGATGAGAGTGTACAGAAATCTCCAACAGAATCTGGGATACCATACACATCAAATACTGAATTTGCATTTTTTGCAAACAGTCTTTTGAATCAGAAGAGGACATAAGTGCCACCCTGTTCTTGGTACTGACAGTTTATCCCTGACCTATCCCCAACTATTAACTTGCTGACAATCACATGCCAGCTAAGGTAACAAATGACATTTCTTCCCACCCTTAAAATACTGGAAAATTCATTGGCCAACAGGGTATTTCCCTGGAGACCAGCAGAAAGACTTCTGCAATACAGAAATCTTTGGGCTTGAGAAGGCCAAGAGCACCTACGTATTTTTGAGAGAGTTACCACTTCTGAGTCAGTTTGCAACTTAGTACATGAATTCACAGTATAACCCCTGCATTTAAAAATGTGCAATACAGTATATTTTAAAAAGGACTTCTTAAATATTTGTATTTTATTGTTCTCGCTCTCTATAGACAAAAATGGCAGTAGAATAGGAAAAAAAATAATAAAGAGGCAATCCACATAACAGCCAGTCAGTGCTAGTGTATCTGCAAGATGAGGTGCTGTTGCCATGGTATCCAAACATAGGTACTAACAAGTAATTTAAATGAACACCACACTTACCAGATGGGGACATATATTCTGCGTTTGCCCTACAAACCACGTGGACTGGCAGATCGCACATTTGCAAAAAGGCCTGAAAACAAAGAGAAGCACAGAAAAAGGAAAACATGTATTATCCGATGGCAAAACACGGATCTGTTTTAAATATATTAAACTAGTACTTAGCAAAATGTTTCTAAAGTACAGGTATTTGTATTCTGTTCTAGAGAAAAATAGAAAAGGAAAGAGAAAAATGTGAAGTTTCCCTGGACAGTAGTGTATAAGAATATTGTCCAAAATCATTAGTAAGAATTCTTCTGTTTAACCAAATTACATCTTTTTTTAAACCATTTGATGGTGGCATTTGACCACCAAAGTTACTGATGTTTGTAAGTCAATAGTAATCAGTCTAAGTGACATTTTGTCAACCTGAACATTGGGACACATATCTTGTGGTTATTGTTGACTAACCAAGATAACTTACAGAACAAGCGCCAGCATGTGCTACATCTCTAGCATATTTAAAAAACTCCACATACTGTAAGTCCTTCCATATTTTCACTAGCCAACATTTTCACAATTTTTGATTTGCAATAGGGATAGATTAAAAGACTGTTTATTACCTGTGGAGTTTATTGGAATTATTAGAGGTATAATGACCAAGGGTATAGTATTTTTTTTTTTGTATCGGTTTGTAACCCTGCACAAAGCTGTTCCACAGGATACTAATTTTTGTCAGCAGCAGCCATCATAAAATACTTAAGAATGTTTCTGTGTAGGAATGAAATAACTGCCACAAGATAACGCTCACGTTTGATAACAAGAGCCTGGCAAGCGTAAATAACCTCTCAAACTCAGTGGTAAGGAACACGTTAAATCCTACTATGTATTTGGCATTCGCCTTTGCCAGCAAAAGACCAAAAATCTCACATTCCAAATCTGAAAGCTATTAATCCAGACTGCAGTCCTTCTGTACTCTCTGAACAAAGGCAGGTACAACTAAATTAGTTTTAACGAGAATCTATTGCATGTGAAGAGAAGATTCATTATGATTTTAAGGATGGTATATGGGTTTAACACGCATGCACAACAGCTTCACTGACACAGCAGACCACTAGGGTCTATCTGTTATATTGTGTGACACTGGCAGACCAGATGCCAGCTCATGCCAGGATCCCCACATCTCAACTGAACGCTGACAAAAAAAAATAGCTGCAATCAGGCTGGCTCAACTGTGCATTAGCATTGGTAAAATAGGTGTTAAGATTGTAAGAATTTGTTTAAACTTTATTGAAGGCTTGTGAGTTGCTGCATGCATTAATCTCACTTGTAGCATCTTTATCCTATATTGTAAATTAATATTTAAGACTTTGTATTGTAAACCTCCATGCCTGGGTAAATTACCAGACAAGAGAGAGACATTAACTAGTGTAAAGTGTTGGTCTCCAACAGAAGAGGTTACATCCTGGCCAACATGGAAGTCCCATAGACATACAGATTATTGTGGAACATTAAAGAGAACAAAAGATTTTGATGCTCTGCACTCTGCCCTGCCCATGAAGATGAGTCATACAAGTATATTCCTCTCATCAGCTGAGTTTGCAGCTCAGAGTACATAGAGGGAAGAGAATAAAAACCCCTAACAAGAAGGAACTGTATCTCTATGCTACTTGGACTCTAGGGGGCAAGGTTTTCTAAGAATAAGGGAGGAATCCCCAGCTGCTTAGCTTGGGTTAGCCACAAAGGACATACAGAGCTTGCTTATTATAGAAGCTTCTATTACCTTTGATAATTTAAGATTGTAACTCATTTGTGTGTGTATGTTTATCTGCTTTAATCTTGTAAATAACTCATTTCCTTTTCCTATTAATAAATCTGCAGATAGTTTATTACAGGATTGTCTACAAGTGTTGTCTTTGGTGTAAGACCTAAGGTGCAATTGACCAGGGGTAACAGACTGGTCCTTTGGGACTGGAAGTCATCATATTGCTATGATCCTTGATGTAAGGAACCATCTATCACAAAGGTAGGTTTACCTGGGTGGCAAGACAGATCGGAGTAACCAAGGGAACATGGAGTCACGGCTGTTACAATGCCTGGCAAGTTTACGCTTGATAATTGGTTGGTGAAATTATAGAACTCACAACCAATTTGGGGTTTGTGCCCAAGTTCTTAACAGTCTGCCCAGAGGTTGGTACTCATGGTCTTGAGCCACTGCAGAACAGCTTTGACTTATTGATCAAGCTGAAATGAGCTATTTCTGGTTCAAAGTACCCAACCCCCAAGGAAAGAAAAACGGCCATTTTCTACCTTTATTTTGGAAACAAACCCAATCTGAAAGGCATATACATTTTTTGCAATTCTCAGCTCTACTGAATGAAATTTTGCTTGCATTAAAGGATAAATTAACATGAAAATAATCTTACCTTTAGTTTGAGTTTGTCACATAAATCAAGAAAAATTCAACTATTAAATTGACACTTGCCCTGTTGTCTGCTATGCACAAGTGCACCATCAGTATGTGATTTGATATACCAAATATTCTGCAATACTCAGGCACTAAGGGGCAAGTTTAATACACGGCTTTATATTTTTGGCCAAACAACTCTTTTCTTTATTATAATTTCACTTTAGTAAAAATATTGAAATTAGGATTAATTTTAGAACACAATTCCAAGCCCTGGTTTCTTTCTCCTGATTTAAGTCAGGGGTTGAGGAAATTTTGCTCTCATGTTTTGGGGCTAGAATGATGCCAGAGAGCTTAGAATAGTACGTTTCAAATCAGTCTCAAGCAGTAGAGACTATGCTAAAACACCATCTAAACTAGTGGCATTTCCTTCCCTCCACTTCATTTAATCTCCTCCAAGAGTTTAGCTTGGGAAGGGAGAACAAAGTTAGACCAAGGATCTTTGATAGGACTGGGTAAGAGTGAAGTTAAAGAAGATAACCAGCAACCCACTGGAAAGTTAGGAAAAGCACAGAAACTGAATGAGACACAAAGGAAGGGTTTCCCCTCATAGAATATGGGCTGACTGCTTCTCCAGTCACGCTGAGTAGGGAGCAGGAAAAAGAACCTCTTATCCCCAGCAGGAGGACAGCCAGGAGCTGGGATTGTGTCCAAGAACCAACTTCTTCCTTGGTCACTACTCCAAGAGACTGAATCAGCATGCTTAAACTTAACTGGTTCCCTTCTGCCTTGCAGAGCTCTGAGGAGGGAACTGAGCTCTTATATGGCAACACTCCTACCTCAGCAATAAAAATATCTTCACCAACTTGCTCTCATCATCATAAAAAAAAAAAAAGAAAAGTCACTCAGCTGCCTGTCAAAGGCAGTCCTCACCTGCTTTCCTTTACGCACTCAGCTCCACTCCCTATAAAATGACATCAGAACTGTTGTCTCATCCCACCCCCCCTTCTGGTGGGATAGTGTCTGTTAAACATACTGGTTCTGCTCTATCCTTTCCTAATTCCTGTGTTCAACCAGGAAGCAGAGGCAATGGCTGGGAAATAAGATTTAAAAAAATCCCCAAAAACTTATTTAAAAACTGCTGGAAACCTTCAGCATAAGCCTTCCAATACCAAATAAACTGTTATAAGCCTTTAACGTAGAGGGAATTTGGTTTGAACTTTGAATTTCCTTTCTTTGTTATTCTGTATTTTGTTTTAAGTAATTTTGTATACAACTGGACCCCGCTGGTTGGTTCTCCTTTCCCATTATCTCTCCATAAGGTCTTCTAAAAAGACTGGTGTCTAACATACTTTAAAAAACCAGATATGCATGGTCCACTACAGAAGGGCCTTAAATGTAACCCCAAATACAAACACTCTTGAATTTGGGGACCGTTTTGGCCCCATATGTACTAGATACATGTGAAATAATTAAAAACAATTTGGTAAATTTGGTTTTAGATTCTATGTAGTGGTAGAGTATGAGTACATACAGAATTCTACACACAATATACAGGTGATATACACATAATTAGGTTACTAAATTTGCATGGTTTCAAAGCTGTACCAGTGGGCATGCAGAGATGTAAATAGCATTCAATCAGCAACACAGCATTATAGTACTAACAGTGTACATCTCAAATGACAGCTTTGAGAAAGACTATGTTTCAGGAGCAAAAAACAAACAAACATTCTTAAATTAATTTATTACAACTCAAATCCATGTTCTTACTCCCTAGCTGTTTATTTCCTTCTTGAAGAGTAGCTGGAGTTTAATTTTGTCCAGACTTGCCACAGTAATTCTCTTTGCATATGGCACTAAATTAACTTCATGATTCTACATCTAGCCGGAGGTGAATTTTTATAGCTGCCATGTGCTGTTCTCGATGCTGGTTCAAAAGAAAGTTATTATCTTGGAGTTAGTGCAGCAAGCAAGTCATTGTAAAGCTTTTAAATGTAGTGGTATGGTATATGAAAGGATAGGATTGTATGCCAAAGAACAATCACTGAACTTTTTAGGTATTAATGTGAAATATTAAACTACATCAGCTGAATGCTTACAGAAAACAATTTGGGGATGTATTATGTTCCCCCTGCCATCGTTATAGTGGATAACTATTGAAACTGGTTTGGGGATTGATTAAAAATGTGGTCCTCAATATAGTGATAATAAAGTTGTCATTTTTTGCTACTGAAGAAGCCATTAAAAAATCATCCTCCTTACAGTTCTCAGAAAAAACAAGGGCACCTTATCTTTTCAATAAGTAAGTTGGACTTGCAAACAAATTTCCATTGAAAGCCTGATTTTGGCCCTTATCTCTACAAAATCCACAAACAAATGAATATCAACCTTAAAATGATTCAATTCAGCAGAAAAATTCTACCTCAACCTCTGACCCAGTGTGGAGTGATTTGGACAACAACTTCCTATGAGGACAGCCTAAAAATAAGGGTATTCTAACTTTTTTTTGCCACTTTCTATGAACGAAACTCAGAAAAGGAAAAAGGAAAAGATTTAGTTTACTAGACTTTCCTAGTTGAGATCAAGTGCAGGACCAAATATTAAATGAATTAATTCTAATTTTAAAAAGATAAAGATTTTGAATAGTAAAACATTAATGGCAAGCTAGCTCCAGTAGAGTTAAAAGAATGTCAGATGAATGCTGGAAGCCTAAGAATTTTTTTTTAAGAAGTGAGACCCAGATCCTCAAAAGGTATTTAAGCTCCTAACTTCCACTGATGGAATTCAGGAGCCTAAATTCATTCTGAGGATCGGAGCCTGAGGGCTTGTCCACACTTGCTGTACCACTGAAGCGCTTAGTGAAGACACTACCTACACCGATGGGACAGCTTCTTCCATTGGCATAGCTACTCCACCTCCCTAAGTGGGGGTAGCGATGTCAATGGCAGAAGTCCTCCCATTAACCTAATGCTGTCTACATTGGGGGTTAGGTTGATATAACTATGTCACTGGTAGTGTAGATCAAGCCAGAGTCTTTTCCTTACTAAGATGCCTCACAAATGTAAGCCAAATGATTAAGGAGATTTTTCAATGGAAAGAAGAATTTTTCTACACAATTAAACTGATCACACAAGCAGCAATGGCCATCAGAATTAGAAAGTTCTTCTAATGCTCATTTTGCCAGATCTTAGCTGGAGGAATTGAAGTAGGAATCACTTCAGATAAAGTTTACTGGATTCATTCAGGAGCCTTATAGTTTCCTCCTTCCCTAAGCTTTAGTAGGCTCACTAATTCCTATACAAGTGTAAACAGGATCATCAGATCCCAACAAGCTTAAGGCCTTCCTTTGATTCACTTCACTTGGCTAGGGCTAGAGAAGGCTCAGCCCCCCCAAATCTCTGTTCAGCTGTACCAGGGCCAGGAAGAGGATGGCAAAGGAGAGTCCTGGGGGAAGGGAGAGACCATGAGGCCCCATATTTAGTGGCACCAGAGCCAGAAAGGAGCATCACAATGGAAGGGCCCCATCTGCTTGAGGATGTGTATGTCAAGTTACACTGTGACAGGTTCCTCCAAATCTACACTGAAAGCCAACAGGCTTAAGTGGGGAGCCAGGCCCAGCGCAGTGGGACAGAAGCCGCCACCTTGGAGTGACCGAGGGATGGGCTCAAAACGTCCAAAGAATATTTTCACCAGCTGCCTATACCTACACTTGGAATTAGCTTTGAGTAGAATCATCAGAATAGCTTCATTGGTACAAATCCCTAGCATAGGCAAGAAATGTGATTTACAGTGGTAATGTTTTCCCCTGCTTGAAACTGGAGTAAGTTCACTCACTGTGAATTGCTGCTTTCTCTGCCTGTGCTAGAGATTTGCAATGGTTCAGGCAAACTACTGGCTGAACTGGGCTAACAGACAAGATTTAACTAAGGCCATATCTACACTAGCGATCTTACAGCAGCACAGCTTTCCTTGATGCAGCTGCTCCACTGTAAGATTGCTTGTGTAGCCACTCTAAGCCGACGGGAGAGAGGCATTATCCTGGAAGGTGCTGAGAACCCTCAGTACCTCAGAGAATTGAGCTCCTATTGTATGTGCTAACCAGTTAATCAAGTGCCATTAGACACAACTAGCATGCCTACAAGGGATGGATATAAAACCTATTACAGCTCAGTGTGCTGCAGATTTTTTTATATTCCACCTGCATGCTCCACCAGTACAGAGTTGTCTCCACATTTGACAAACAATGCTATAATCTGTGGACTTCTCAACTTCTCAAAACCTACCAATATTCTTGAAAGGTAAATTTACACCCAAAACAAGGATACGAGCTATCAATCAGTCTTCACTGCATCTCAACAAAGTTTCTTTTTGGAGGGAAATACTGGTAAGGTTTATCACATCATCAGTGATGTCAAAGTGGTAATCTTGGATTCCTCTTAAATATTTTTTCTAGGACTTTGTTCTGACCAAAACATAACAATTTAAATAAAGTAAGCATTAGTGACAATGTGTGGTGTGCCTACTGTGACAATTGGTAAAGAATAACACTACTCCCAGCCACAGAGAGGGCTGAGGTCAAGGGGGTGACTATACAATTTCCCAGATTCCACCAGCCCTTCATAAACATTAGAGTTGGTCTACAGTGAAAATTTGCATAGGCATAGCTTCGTAGAGGTGTGAAAAAAATCCACACCCCTGAAATGAAGCAGCTATACTGACCTAACCGTCAGGGTAGACGGCACTAGGTTGATGGAAGAATTCATCTGTTGACCTAGCTACTGCCTCTCAGGGAGGTTGATTAACTACAGAGACAAGAGAACCCCTCCCATCGCCATAATGATGGAAGTGCTGCAGCTGTGCCACTATAGCATTTTAAGTGTAGAAATAGCCTTAGACAATTTATTTCACTAACATAACATTCACATTCTCCTGTATTAATGCGATTGTCAGGGTTGGGAAATTATTAGCATTAAAAACTTAACCAAAACCCACAATTAATAACATTTTAGGCACAGTTAGTGCCAAATGACAATTACATTATCCTCTAGATAATTAGAGGGTAAGGGAATCACAGGCAACGTATGTTTACAGGTATTTATTGCCAGAAAATGTTGACTGCTTTTTTGATACAGTAAACATTACTATATGAAGAGAAAGCAGTAGACTAATATATTTGGATTCTAGTAAACATTTGATAAAGTGTCAGGAAAATTAGTCAAAATTAGCTTGGATTTGAATAATCATGAGGAAAGAAAACAGACTAAAGACCACAAACAAAGAGTCACAATAAGCAACAATGTATTGAACTAGGGATATTTGGAAGGAATGGTCTAGTGGACAACGCAGGGATCTTTGTTAGGCTTGATCTTATTTAACATCTTCATTCATTAGTGACTAAGAAGGAGCGAACAGCACCAAGTTTATAGATGATACTAAACTGGAATGCATTGCAATACCTAGCGAGAACAAAAAAGTAATAGACTATTGATGGATCTCATTTTCTCCCCATGGCACCTTACCTATATGATGAACAGAAGGGGTGACCAGGTGGATCTCTGGTTCACCCTTAACAAAAGAGCCATTGTAGCAGATAAGAGATTACCCAACACTCTCAAACTTTTCAAAGAAGAAATTGGAATCACTCCAACTCAATTCAGCTAAGGTCCACAAATACCTCAACTCCACTTCATGGTCAATGGAAGCAAAGGCAGACATATCTATTGGCATAGTATCCATCAACAGAGATCAGTCAGCCAAACCTATGCAGTCTCTGTCCTATATTCAGGCCTAAAACCAGAATAAAAAAGGGCCAAGGAAATTAGAGGATTCTAGATGACACAAAAGGTTGCTTTGCCAAATCCTTCTTTTAAAAAAAAAAAAAAAAAAAAAAAAAAAAAAAAAAAAAGCACACCCCCCGCCCTCCCCAAAAGGTTAGGAACTAGGCAATACAGGCAAGACGACAAACATCAAATTGCATCCAACTTCCCCATAAATGATTTTACAAGCCAAGAGTGGCTCAGTTTGCATGCCACAACCTAGCATTCCTCCAAGGCCTTCAGAACCTCATGTAGGAAAAAATGCAGCATTTGCACACATCCACTGACCTCAGCATGGATCTACTACCAAAGCCGCAGCCAAATCTTAGCAATCTTGCCCATGAGCTCTTTAGGGGAGACACTCTACTCCGAATTGAGACAATGCAGATTCACCCCTTGCAACACATCTGCTACTCATAACTTCAAATGAAGAAGTTTTCCTGACTAAAATAGCTGTGAAAAATGTTCATAGCCTTCCAGGTCCCACTCTAGAGAAATCATCCTCTGAGCCAAAAATACTTGAATACCAATAGAAAAAGGAGAACAGCTCCAAAATACAAACTGAACTCCTATTTGGTAGCTTAGAGAGGACAAAATGTCTTTTTCTGATTTCTTAGCATCTGGTCATAAGATTTATGAGCTAGATTAACAGAAATATTTAAAATCAAGAAGAATAAAGTGAAAACTGATCAGCCTTCTCCTTATTTCCCTAGCCTGTATAACAAAAACAAGGGACGGTAGCAACAATACTGGTGTCCAGCATGCTTATAAAAATAAAGGAAACTTCCTATGAGAGTAAATGTGGAATTCATTGTCACAGGAAGGTATCAATCCAAACACTCTGGCAGGGTTTTAAAAAATAAAATCAATAATTTTATGGCTTGCATTTATAGTTCAGCATGCTGTGATAACAGTAATCAAATCGCACATTTCTGGGTATAAGATTATTGCCACTGGCGTCAAGAAGAATTCCTTCCCTATCCACCCATCTGACCAGAGTGAACTCTCTTCTGAAGCAATGATATTGCCCACGGCCAGAAGGTGAACGTCAAACAACCTGGTCCTGCAATGCAATGCAATCCAATATGGTAAATCCTATGATCAACATAGAATCTATTGATTCAGAAGCTATTTAAAATTATTCCTAAACTGGAGGTATGTTGTGCTCTCTGTGGATAAAGTTATTAAGCTCGTGGCAGACAAAGAACCCATCTCCTACAGCACAATGTACTCCAGACAGGGTCTTCATTTGCTGACTTCACATGCATTTTTGGTTCCATTTAATAGCAGTATCTACTTTATTTTGAATATCAATGAGATTCAAAAAGTGTGCATTTTAACTGCAAGAGTATGAACTAACAGCAGATATGCAGAAAGGGCTTATGTCAAGCTTTAACATGACACGTGTTATGAAACTAATAAACCTCTTTTGATTTAAATCAAGGGACGGGGCACATCCTGGCAAAACAGAATTATTACCCATGTCAGTCAGTTCTAAGATGCTCCTATATACTGCCTTACAACGTCAAGCTACTGGGCACATGGTGGCA
Source organism: Emydura macquarii macquarii (assembly GCF_026122565.2). Classification (NCBI taxonomy): domain Eukaryota; kingdom Metazoa; phylum Chordata; order Testudines; family Chelidae; genus Emydura; species Emydura macquarii. The sequence continues at coordinate 72,198,899 of NW_027131390.1, forward strand.
CAATGTTAATAATCAGAAAAAAGTAAATTTTCAGCTTCCCCCTGAGCTTTTGAAAATGGATTTACCTATAAATTTAGTTTGATTTTAGATGAAAACTCTTAACTAAGAAAGCACATGAGTCTATATTATTTGACAGAATTTGAATGGGACACAAGATCAGTAGAGCTCTGCGTGGATACAAAATTTTTATCTGCATCTGATCCACAAAAATGATCTGTGGATATTAAGTGGATATCTGCAGATTTGCAGGGCTCTAAAGTTCAGTTTGATTCAGTTAAAAGCATAACAAACAACAACATTGCTTAAAATAAGAGAACCAACTTCTTGTTTTTTTTATTTCCCCAATTTCAGAAAATCCAATTTTCTTATAGAGTTCCCTTTAAATAGCATTAAAACTAAACAGAGATTATTCTTCCCGCTCACACTGCTAATGTTCAGAAGGGATTTGGGGTAGGCCCAAGAGGACATGGCAGGGTTCACTCAGTGTCCCTCTCCTTTCTCTGTATGCTCACACATGCCTGCCATTTTCACCTTTGCTGCTGCTTGTGGAAGCTCCCCTCTAAGCAATGTAACAGACTGATGTCATACTAGGGCATGAGATAGGAAGTGAAAATGACCATATACAGTGCTATTAGAGAGACAAGGTGGGCAGAGTAATATCTTTTATTGGACCAATTTCTGCTGGTGAGAAGCTTTCAAGCTTACACAAAGCTCTTCTTCACTGCTATCAAATGCACAAAATAAAATAAACAAAATAGAAGATTTATTCTCTTTAGCCTTTCAGTTAGTCATCCTAAGTGTTACTTGAAATTCTAGTAGATACAAAAAAAAATTTAAGCAGAAATATTATTTTTCAAGTTGACAATGTGAATACAACTCTAGAGAATCTCTTAGAGAATCATCCATTAGGTTTTTCCACCTCAAATCAGAACACACACCCACTAAGCACAATACTCTAAGCATAAATTCCAGTTGGATATAAAGAATATCAAGATTTTAGTATTTAAGGTCAGAACCACCCCCCCGCCTACTTATTTCAGAATTCCAACAGTTCACATTCTATGTCCCTATATGAGAAACCCTATTTTCAGATGACAAACTTCTTTCAGAGGAGATACACATTATCCATTTCATAATTAAGTCCAAACCATTGTAAGTAATATCTCATTGACTTGTATTTGAAAAGCATTCACAGAATGCTATTGTGAAGAAAGAGATTTGTGTTTTCATTCTTAGTCTGTTTCATCAAGACACAAAGGAGAATCTGTGATGACAACTGAAGAATTATTCTTCGCCTTATTGAAGGGACATGTTTTAAAACTAAAAACCATGAACAAATCTACAAAATAATTCAGTTTTTATATCAAACAGCTGCAGACCTTGTAATTGAAATAGTGTCTAAGGCTACAAATGAAAACTGTTCAGTATCATTCTTTGAGTGACAGATTAAATTTCTAATCCAGTTGTGGTAATGGCCACATTTGTAGTTTAACATAAATTAAGAGTTTAATTATATTTGTGACTATTATAAACAAAATAACAAATTCCTTTGTACCTGTGAATGTAATTTATAGCAAAGCCAGGTTCATTTTCCAAAACAATCTATTTTACACTGCAGCAGAACACTGCTATAATGGTATAATGTAATTCTTGTTGTAGAATGTGGAAAGAGTAGATTCACTGGTAGCACAGAGGAGGTTTTGAAGATAAATGAAGATGCTATTCATTCAGGGGTAATTTAATTTTAGAACTATATGAAAGATGTTTCACTCAAATGCAGTAGTTGCATGGATAGGGATTTAAGTGTATTTTCAGATACAATGTAATGCCGGTAGATCGATTATGTTGATACTATATTTCTCATCATGAAGAATTCTAGCTTTTATTCTGTTTAAAAATGGATTGTCAGATTTTCATTTCACTACTGAATCTTTGTTTTGTGTAGGGAAACAACTTAAAATTCAGTTTACTGTTTAGTTTCAAAAACAAAATTACATAATTCATATGCTAAAATTACAAGCCTGTAAAAACTATCAATCAAGGGTGATTTACCTCAACAAGTTATCAAATAATTGTGCAAATAAGCAGTTAGCCTGAGCAATTTAAACATCTGTTGCATAAACATCCCTCTTTGATGCAATACTAATAGCCAATTTTAACCTCCTTCCTGCAGCAATATAGGATATAGACCAAATGCATGGTTTCTGCAACTGATACTGGATTTTACTATCACTTAGTACAGGTTCTGGAACCACAAGATAGTGGGGCCCACTATGTAGTAACCTGCCTGATGGTTTTGAAGTATCAACATGTTTAGGCTTGTGTACACAACATTTTTATATTATATATGGGTGTGTGTGTGTGTGTGTGTTACAGAGTTAGGAAACAAACAGAGAATCATTGTTATACAATACACAGTATTTAAAGCAATACATACATATTCAGCATCACATTTTATATAAGGTCATAACAGAAGATTCACTTCTGGAATTTAGAACTGAATACTAGAGGTCTTAATTCCTGGTTCACCTTGAGCAAAATTCTCTCTCCCTTTCCTTCCAGCATAATGCTCGAGTAATTGAACTTTGTGTGGAAAACAATATGGGGACTGTGGGGACAGAATCTACTTCCAGTCCACAGGCAAACTGCAATGCAATCTGTCTGCTATTCCATCCTACAAGTTGGAATACAATCTGCAGGCCCTCCATGTCACCTTATTTAAGGCCAAAAAAGTACAGATCCAGTTACCCCACTTCTGGTTTCTCCCTGGCTGCTAAATGTTTTATTACAGAGATCTCAATAAATTTGGCTTCCAGACTTAAAGGTTACTGAAATAACCCTTATTCAGTCAGGTTTTAATTCTGTAATTTCTCTTCTTTTATATGTTTCAGTCATTACATGGATAAGATACATGATTCACCAGTAAAATGCCTTGTTGACTTGAGAGCGTACAGACTGTTATAAGGAAATAAAATATAGGAACTTGAAAACACAATCTTTTGCTTTTTGTGGTGCAGTAGTGTCCAAAGACATCAATAAAGACTGGAGCCCAAACGTGGTAGGTGTTGTGTGAACATGTAGGAAGACCATCCTGAACAGCTTATAGTTAAAAATAAGCGTTATTTAAATAGTATCATGTATGTTATTAAAATCGAGTATTTATAATTTCCATTTTGCTGCTCTCTCCCACAAACACAGCAATATGATACCATAAAGAACCAACACAAAATCCTTTTGTCAAATCCTTAAGACTTTTCTTCCAAAATCAGAGTGTGTGTTTACGGTAAACAGAATACAGCAGGCAAAAATTGCAAAATTTGAGGCATTTAAATGCAAGTTTCATATCTGGGGAAGGCTTTGGGGGGGACAACAAACATTATATCTTTATTTTTATTGCTTGGTGTCTGTGGAGTCCTTTCTACTTGCCCACAGGATGAAATAAATTGGGGCAGGCGGAGAGAATCTTGCATGTATACAATGGTCTAGAAAATAAAATAAAAAAAATATTAGAAAACCACTGTTTTGTTTTGTTTTTTAAAAATCAACAAATTTGCAGTTTGCCAGAGGGAATTATCTAGGGAGTATAGAATGTACTTCTTCGTAATACAGTATAAAGTGTGTGCACATGCATGCACACACAATACTGTATATATTTAGGATGCCACTGATTAATATTCTGTTAATGATTTTAATTGTTAACTACATCCACTCCTTTTTGGATATACCGAGGTTTAGCTATTGAGATACCGATTTTATAGGAACTTTGAGTAGAAGGAAAAAAATACTGAGTAATGGAAAATTCCATTATAAATAAAGGGAGGGAAATGACTAGGGTGGGAGGATGATAGGAACACTGAGTTATGTCACTTATCTTGAATGTGCATGAAATTTTTCATTAACTTTAATGGGAGTAAGACCGCACATAAGATGAGAAGAAAAGAGACTTTATTCTACATATAACATTCTCAACCCTGTAACAAGATAATCATTACTGAAATTACACCATTTTCCTTTTATATGAATTTCTTTGCTGTGAAAGTAAATGGACATTGGATATCAAGAATTTGCAGCATATGATCAAATTATCTTCATTTCCAATAGGACTGTATAATGTGCTACTTTAGGTTAATGGACAAGTGGTGAAATATGTATTACAGATAACGCATTGACTCATTTTGTGTGTTTGCAGTTACATTGCATTTTCAGCAAATGTACAAAACCTGAACACTGAAAGATTAAGGGATTCCACAATTAAATCTATTTTCAGGAACTGCAGGTTACATAAAAAAAATTCCTAGCAGGATCAGCAAAGGAGTTCCACAATAGGAATTGTTAATTAAGTATAAGAAGGCACTAATATTCAGTATAATTACTACAAATCACATCACTTTCTAAAAAGCTTACCCCCAATCACATATACACAGTCTTAAATTCACACTGCAGTATGCAAGGAATAGGGCATGTGACTCCAATCAATATTAAAAGAATTTACATAATCAGTTCCTTACATTGAAATTTTAGCCTTTACTATCCGATGATTATAAGAAAACATCTCCAATGATCACTCACTCACACACACGGAGAACTTATTTTGCTTTCCACAGTATCTGTCCCACAGCCAAACAGAAATTGACATGCTAGATGCATGGTAGTGTTACCACTTATAAAGACTGTGGTCAGCTTTTATTTTAAGTAATTGCTTAGTAAGTTATTTGTTGTGCTCTCTCACACACCCACCCACGTTTTCTTTGCGAGTCAACCAAGGCAGACGTCATAAAGAGGTACTATGATGGAAAAGAGATTTCTAGAAGGATTTGGTGTAGGTGACAGCCAAATTATGGCAAGTGGAGGGTTTTATTTAAGCCTTCTTCCCTGAAGCAGCCACCCCTACAACTCCATTTAATAAGACGTAGACAGAACTGTGATGTATCTTCACCGGGTGGAAGCCCAAACAAGCCATGAACAACTTGAGTGCCTTTTCTATGGGAAATCCATGTGCCATAGGTCAGTGGCTGAGAGATACTGGAGTGAAAAAATATATTGAAAAAAGAAGTACCAGGTATTGGCCTCCTTTCTTTCCACCCAACACATACCCATCCATCAACCCTTAAACCTCTCCCCTCTCCCCCCTCCCCCCAATATTCATCAGAAAAAGATACAACTATTCCTGTTTTTGACATTGACTAATGCAACATGTGTCAGGTAAGCTAATGATCAGGCAATTTTAAAATTAAGTTATTTTTTTTAAATTACACATCCTAATAAAATTTACATTTTGTGGACAGCTACTTTTTTTTTTTTTGGGTGGGGAGGGGGAAATCACAACTGTATTCCTTATACAGGTTCTTCTAAACTGATACCATTCCCCCATACAGAAGAAAATTGTTCCATAAAGTTTAAATCAGATATCTGCCAAAGTCATATTTATAGTCATGGCTACTATCAGCTGTCAAGCCAAAGAATATTGAAGAAAAACAGGCATTTTTAATATATTATGGTTAATATATCATCTAAGTGACATGTGCAGGATAACAATAGAATTGGAATGGTCAAGCAAAATGCTACATTAGAAAAAGAAACTTCTGTTTTGTTTGGAAAGAGACCAAAACCACACCTGTGACCCTGATGGATGGAGAGAAGATTCATGAGAACTACAAAAATAAGGGTTTCTGGAGCTAAAGCAACACTGAGATCAAGCGATCAAATGCTCAACAAAACTCCTTATTTCTTTCCACTGCAAAGAATGATTTAAAACATACTGTATCACAGAGAAACAGGGGTAAAACACTAGCATCTGTTTTCCAAAATAAATGGAAAACTTGTCCATCTATCAAAGAAACAAGATACTTTTTTTTTTTTTTTTGGCATGCTACCAAAGGATTAACTCTTGGAACACTGATATTTTCCAGATTCTCAGCCAAAAAAAATCTTGGATAGAATAGAGTCCTTAGAGGATTGGTAGAGTGACCAAAGAATCATGAACTTTTGATTGGCGTCTTTACAAAATACGGGTTAGTGAACCTTTTACATGATGATACCTCAAATGGTCCCACTCAGACCAAAAGAGATGCAGCCTTCTGGGGTACATAAGCCCTCCAAAAGGCTATCTGAACTAGCTATGCAATGGACTAGCCCACATAAGGGGAGCAAGTAGAAGTGAGGGAATAAAGCAACCCTCTTCCACAGGAAGTAGTAGAGTTGCTTTGGAGGATGGGGAACTTTTTTTGCCAGCCAGTTCCTCTCTACTAATGGGGGAAAGTGTCCTTTCAGAATGAAGAGCAGCCTCTGGGGTTACTGAACTTAACAGGTTAATGGAGTTTACACAGACTTTCCAGCCACAAGGCATTTTTAAGTAGATTAGAGCCTTAAATTTGTTAATTACGTGGAATACCTCTAACATACACTGGAGTGTACAATATACAGTGGATTTTAAACTCTTTACATATGGTGGAACTGGATTCCTTGTGTTTTGGGGGTATTGGCTTTGAGGATTAGGTGACCAGTAAGCATATAAGGAGTGGTCTTTGGGAGGTCACCTGTTCCTAAGCAACCCAAAAGGTGACCAGACTGGTTACAGCAGAAAAGATAAAACTAAAGGTCAAACATGAGCTGCCAGCAGTGTGTTCAATTCCTATTATAAACAGGTAAGACAGACATAAATATGAACACATGCACAGGCACTAATATCAGGATTCTTAACAACAACAAAAATCTATAACACCTGGATTATAAAGACTAACAGGAGTTATTTCAACTTGGAAAATTATCTTGTGTCCAAGAACATAAAATTTGAATCTAAAAAGTACTTGGAAAATGTCTAAATAATTCATTTGAAGACTTCTAATGTAATTTAGTTAAGATTTAATCTTTCAGAGAAATAAATTAAATTAACATCTCTGTAGTTGAGAAAAGGTGATGTTTTACCTGAACAGCAAGAGACGATGCATTGTCAGAAAGCAAAATTTGCTCCTCTGTGGAAAGAAAATGAAAGAATACAATTACAAGAAATAGTTCCTGTTTAGTGATTGATATGTAACTGTATAACATTCTGTGCTAAATCTCTTGTATATAAATTAAAAAAGCAAAAACTTCAGAGAATATATGCACCATTACATTAATTTTATGTTATGGTTCTGGACAACAAAACCTGAAATATGAATACAAATATATACCAGGAATATCTATTCTAGAAATGCTCTACCATTTATCTTATTTTAACAGAGATGTACAATTAGAAACCCCAACTAAAAACAAATTTGTCTCTCAATTTTAAGCCAATTATTCCTCTCCTAATCAAAGTAAAATAGCATGTTCATACTTCTCCAGCTAAAAAGTAAAAGCATTCAGAATCCTCAAAAAAAAAAAAAAAAAAAAACCCAGCTTGCAGTTAATATTGCACACTGTGTCTAGGTCTGTCACACAAAAGAAAGATGACAAGTTCGCTGCAATAAAAATTCCATGCTTAGAAGACTAGGGCTGCTACCTATTAGTCTTCATTACTTTGCAGTCTTCTGACAACTGTAGCAGGCTGCTGAGCCCCAAATGGGGGCCATAATGTGATCTGATGATATATGAAGAGCTGCTAAAGGGAGCCTGAACCATCCTAGCCTATACATTTTAACAGTTCCTTTTTACTGAGAGCCCACTTTACCATAAGACTTCAAAAATCTGCTGCCTCAGCTATTGGTGCAGTAAATCTGCCAACGGTGCCTGCAACCACATCATTTTACACTGCCTACAGCAGCCAATATAATGAGTCAATAATAAACCAAGGACCTTATAGGCCATGAATAGCTGTCTTATATTGGCAGATGCAAGCTTAGCTAAAACCTCTGACCAGACAAACACAAAGGAAAATCTCTTCTTAACAGCCTCTATTTTCCCTGAAGTTAATTATTACTGTATATTTAATGTTTTTAAAAATAAAATCATTAATTGCAGAAAATAATGTACCCACCCTTCAGCTGCTGATACAACGCAGCATTTTCAGGCCAAGGTTCTGCAGCTGTGGAAAGAAAAGGAATTCATAATTAAGCAAATAACCAACCATGTGTTAGCGGACGTGAACTGAACATGAATGTTACCTAGAGCAGAAATTAGAATTGTAGACCCACTGATGCAAAATTTGACCTGTTATTTACACTACTCTCCTTTTCCAAGGGAATGGAAGGAGGTGGAAGAAAATTGAATTCCTCCCAAAAAAAAAAATGAAGGCTGCAATATTCCTTAAATTCAAGCTATGCCAAAGGGTGGTCTTACAGCTATAAAACCATAACAGCAGACTTCTTCCTAACTGTTAGAGTTCTTGTACACACCCCATCATAACACACCATACTCCATTCTGCCCACTCACAAGACAAGTAATTTAAAAGGCGTAAGATAAAGAATTCTGCTAAGAACAGGACACACACACATACACACACGAGAGATGGCACAACTGGCACCTACAAAACTTAGCTTACGAGTTTGTTTTGGGACAAAAAAAAAAAAAAAATCTTATGTTCTTTGAATGCCGATTCTTGATTCAGCCCCTCTATAACAGAATCACCTAGCTGAGTATTTGGGCACTTCAGAAGGCATCTCACCAAGCAGGAGGTAGCACTGGAGGTTTATTTTGCCTCACACAATATGGGACAGCACTGAAGTGGATAATTGTCAGTATTCTTTTGAAAGACTATCATCATTCGTTCAAAAAAGGCAATATATTCCAAATGAGAATCTCTGTGTTTAATCTATCATTCACCATGTGAATTTCTGGCGTAGCATAAATAATCATTAGTACCGATGTACTATTACTAATATAGATTAGATAACAGACAAAATGACATTACAATAAACTATTACATTTTTTTGTTAAATACATCTTAGATGTCATTTTTAATTCAACTTGTTAATTGAAGTTTTTTTGTAACAACCAAATTGGCTTGTTTTGATTAAAATTCATTCCACCTCACATAAAAAAATATTTTGAAAACATTCAAGTCTACAAATGACTATATGTACTGCAAAACAGAAGCTTGCCACTGGCTAAGAAGAGGTCATTCTTTGTGTCAGTTCGCCTTCAGAACACTAAGAAAAATACTGCATGATTTTGTAATTAACATATTCTTTACTTCTACTACTGCACTGTTAACTTTAGATTTTATGGCAGTCAGACAAGATTGTGTATACATTATTACAAGCTTTACAATCTTGCAAAGGTCACTACCCTTAACATCAAGCACAAAAAAACTACCAGTATGGGCATGAGAAGGTAAGTAATCACATCCCCATGTCATGACAGTGTTTTATGTTTTCTATAGCATTTATTGCTTTTAAACCCATCCATTAAAGTTTGTGTCCTGGAGTAAAAATCTGAGATGAAGTATACTCTATTTATTTAACAAAAAAGAAGACACCACAGTGAACCTACCACCACAGACTTAATTGTTAAAATGATCGATCTAGATTATATTTCTTTAATTCAGTAGAAGTCCAGGCTCATGGAAATGTTGTGACACTGTATGATATCCAGGAGGCACAGGATGACACGCACGGTTGTAATCTGTTACAGGTCCAATGTGGGTGCTTACTTCAAATACACAATCATGATCACTGGGTGTAATATTTACCCATACTTGTAATGTGATTAGCTGAATTGGTCCATGCAGTATGTTATTATATACAGGTATTATTTCAATTTGGTTCCATGTGGTGAAATTAAACCACTGGATTCCCCAATGCGCATTGGTTGTTTTTATAATGATTAATTGCACTAGTAGCCCCAGAAATGGTGTCCACATCTCTGCTGCTGATGTCCACCTAAAGAGAAAGAAACGCTTGCGCTGGAGAGATGTCTTTTTGTTAATAGGTTACTGTACTGAGACTGTCCATAAGGGTGTGTGGAGGGCGATCCAGGTATGAATGCTTAGCTTTTTCTTGTTACTGGACACTTTATGAAGTTCAGCTCCTTACAGGGATACCTGAAACATGCTCAAGTAAACATTGTATCTGACATGACGTATCTGACACGCATTATCATGATTCTGCCATACTGATGTCACCCAATATACAAAATCCCCCCCCCCCCCCCTCAAGCCAGCCCGCGTGACACCCCCAACGTGAGACTGGTGTAGAAAGGAGTGATCGGAGCTCCTGAATAAACCTCAGGGGCCCCCTTTATCCAGACAGTGTGACACCCCCCCACACACAAAACTGATGCAGAAAGGGGTGCATCATAGGAACTTTCCCTCTTCAGTTTTTAACATGTTTCAAGGCTTTTACATAATATCAGGCACACGATACATTTTTACATTTCTCGCACTAACAAATTAACTACAAGACTTAACAATGGCACACATATCATTAGCAAAATCATGTTTAGTTAAAACAGGCTTTTTCCTTGCAAGGTTCATCATGGAGGTAACAATGTTATTTGTTTTTTTACAAACCGTTATAATAGTGTAGTTAGCTCAATGGTGACACATACTTCACCACTGGTTGTTCTGTTACATTTACATTACCCTCCTGCTCAGACTAGGCTTTGGGCCCCCACTTTGGCCCCCTCCAAAGAAACATTTTTTTGTTGAGCCCTAACAGATTCATTCCACATGTGGCTCCAATGCAGAGCCATCCAGGCACACCCAACTTACTTTCAGCTGGCCACACCCGAGAGGAATTCTTCTTGCAAACAGCTATGGGTGGATCTTCCCCCCACCCCCGTCAGGCAGGTAGTATGCATCAACACCCCCACTAGTTAGTTCACTAGTTCCCAGACGCTTAACTGCTATCCCTTTCCAGTCTGGACTAGGTTTTAAAGAGATATCAACCATTTTCACTAGCATCTCATCAACAGGGTTCTCATGTTCTAAAGTTAGTTTCTTTATCATTTTTTGTAAGATTTGATTTTCTTTTTCTAAATGCTCATTTTCCTTTGCGAGGTTATTTTTCTCTTGAGTTCTAGATTCTCTCAACATGTTTTTAAGAATTTCCAATTGGTTCTGTAGGCCTGCAGCCGAGGCTTTCCATTTTTCAGTTTCCTGGCCAGATTTCTGGACTTCTTTTTGGAGGGAAGCAATTTAGTTCACATGGACTACTCATCGGACAGTAACAGCTTTTGGTCATGATTATCCTAGGCCAGATTTCAAACAGCAAACTTGGAACAAGGGCTCCATATTCTATTACTTATATCCCAAAAGAACCATATTATAATATTTATCTTAGATTCTCACACACTGGACCCTAGTTTGCTGGAAGAGTAGCCAAACTACAATACAAAGGGTACATTCTCAAAGGTCTGCACAATTCTCATTAACTTGACTGGGAATTATGTTTTTAAACACCTATACACTACTCTGACTATTACTCATTCTGTATCATGTAGGTAATCATTTCATACTTTCATATGATCATTTCACATTTTGCTTTGGAGAGAGGTTTAATACCACAATATAAATCTGACAAATGACCAGCTATGAAAGATGGAAATTTAATTCAGAATGGTATTATTAGAGTCCCAAAGCCTACTTAAAATTAGTCATAAGCCCAAATCTTCTGCTCAGGGAGACTAGATGCCCATTTTATGACAGCAAGGAAAAATCCTTAAAGAGATGCCATGTGTCTTGATAAGAGGAGAGAGGATATAGTATTTTTTTTAATGTACAGCATGACTCCTGGCTTCTGTAGGTGAAGACATAATTTGTAGAATAATAGGCACTAATATTACATGCTGCTTCAGTTCTGTCATATTTCCAATCCATCAAATTGATTAATGCTATAATAACTCTACATAAACTTATCATTTGTGCACTAATGAAGTCAAATCCAGTTTATCCTGCAGGAACTAGATTCTTTTGGTCTGCAGATGTTAGTTCTCCTGCTAACTACGGCCACCCTACCAGTGGTAGGGGCAGAGGAAAAGCAACAAATATGACATATACCCGAATTTCAAAGTTTTCTGCAGAGGATGAACTTTATGGTGTCTCAACAGCCTCAGACCCAATAGAACAGACAGCCGTCTTCATCACTAGCTTACAGTATGAAATAACGGACTGGTCATATACCTTAGGCACAGCAAGCTATTCTTGAACTTCAGGAACATGGACATAACAGAGGAGTTAAAACGGACAGTTCAGCAGATGGAGCATTGCAACGATCAAAGAAGCTAAACAGCAGTTAGTCCTGACATGTAAAAGCTTCTTTGGTTTCGAAAAAGACTAAATATAAAATTTGGTTATTGAAAACTTTGCTAAACGTCATGTATGTCATATTAACCATCTCAGTTGTTTACTCATCACTGGTGGGTTTGGGAAACAGAAGCATATAGAACTAACATATGTTGGCAGGGGTCATGAGTACCAAATTAAACTCTCCAGAAAAAAATCCTGAAAATTAAGTGTCATCAGATGACTCTAGAGGCTTTAATTACAGAGGACAGTGGCTACATATTAAGTTGATTCCCAGCTCCTCTTCTGTCATATATTGTCCTAACCATTCCTTGATATCATTTTTGATAGAAACAAGGATCCATATAAATCAACATGACATGAAAGTCTTGTCAAATTCTTGGTTGCTGGAAAAATACTGCATTCGGTGCACTTTTCAGATTCAGTAATGGAACATTTTACTCCTGAAGCATTAAGGGTTGGTTCAGCTATCCAATTCGCTTTTAGATTTAAAATGATCATGTCTAGTCACTTCCAATTTTCAGTTCAAGAATACAGTTTCTCTATCTAAGCACTTATATACCCCTGTCCCATTGCCATAACAGGAGCAACTCACAAGCACTTGTGTAAATATAATCAAGACTCTCCTGTCAGGTAGGGAAGTATTATCCCCATTGCACAGATAGAAAATTCAGGTACAGAAAATGAAATTCACCTCTGTGCAGAGAGCCCACATGAACCCTATGCAATGCTCAGATCCCAATTAAGCTTTCAAAACAGAGTTCAAGTGGGCCTTTGAGGGATATACAGACTTTGTGTGTGCTCGCTACACAAAAGCAGCTAAAGAGATCGGGTGTGGTGACTCACCCAAGTTCACCCAAAATGTCTGGAAGAGCAGCAACCTGAATTCAAATTCCGAGTCCAAGTCCAGTGTCTCGGGCTCAAGAATTTCCCTTTCTAGACCATTCATTTTTAGTGCAATTGTTTTCATTTTTGAAGTATCTCCTGACACTAGAGAAATAATCGCTGGATTTTCAGTCCTGCAACCATGAGCAAGAGTGGAAACTTCCAGCAAAATGGAATGGACATGGAATGGGGAAGGGAAAGGAAAAAAAACTTCATCCATGTTCCAACCAGCATTAGCAGCAATTCTCTTCCATAAACTATTTACAATTATTCGTTTCCTTTTATTACTTTAAAAAAATAAGAAACTGTTTAAGAAACTACAAGATATTAATACGACTCAGAGTTTTAGTGAGGAATAGTATGGGCTAGACCACCATTTTATAATTTTTCTTGAAAAATGTAACCATGTATAACTAATGTCAGATACCATAGTATGTGGCATGGCTTGCCTGCTGCTCAGCCACCCATTCAGAAAATTTACTTCCCAACTGTAGCGTTCTTTTATATTATAAATATCTTAAACCTGGGAGACTTCTAGATCTATCCTGTAAGATCTTCACCTCAGAGAGGAGATAGAAGTAGTAAGAAGAGAAGGTATTTTGTTACAGAATACTTCCAACTTGAAAATGATTTGTTCCTTGCTTCTAATAACACCGCAGACCAAAATATAATTTAAAAATGTAATGTTTTTATTAAATATGTATATATTTACGATAGTGCCTACTTACACACTAGTTCAGCTCCATTTACAATCAAGGTAAAGAATTAACCACACTGCTGTCCTCTGGCACATTCATTATTTGTTAAGTGACGATGCTACGCTTTCTGCCAAACAAGATGCAAATAAAAACAATCCCTTCCCCCAAAAGCCTACAAACTAACTCGCTGATATTTCCATTATGTCGCTAAATTCACACTTGAATTTCTTTCTTCTGCTTCCGTAAATAACAGTTGCTTAGTGAGCTACCGAACTATTTCATGTGATTCACTGCGTGCAATTATATAACTGAGGATAGATTCTAGCCCTTGGTCATTTTGGCGCATGTGCATTCAACCAGTATAGTTTCCTAAGCACTAAGTAATGTTCATAGCTCTCAAATGAAGAAAGAATGAGCACAGAAAATAATGTTCCTTCTCTGTGAAGAAGTGGTTGCATTAATTATTCTCATTTATATATTTTTGCCATATTCTCATGGCACACTTGCATAAAAAAGTAGGAAAAAGAAAAACATCTGTATGTTAACAATTAGGCATAAGAAGTTAGGGTCACATAATAGTAAAGCCTGTCTTAAAATTGCCAAGAGGCTGAATATTCTGAATTAAGACCAACAATTTTGTCCTTAATTCACCTTAACGTTTAGATACTGCAGCTGGTGAGATAAGTGAACTTATATACTATTCTCTCAGGTTTCTTAAGAGTATTTCATCACAACAATGCAAACACTAAAAAGTAATGAATCTGTAAAATTGGACAATATCCACATCAATCAATCTTACTCTCTAAGTATTAGTTCACAAACATCAGAACATTCAACCACGCTGACACTTAACAGTAGAACAGACTGCTCGTGATCCTACTCAATTTCAGGCTGAGGTTGGTGCCACAGGGAAAAAGCTGCTTTCCAGTTAGAATCTTCTAGCTTTACACATCCCAAAGAAAGCCCCATTGTCAGTCTCTTTCCTAATCAAGATACATCAAAAGGAGGCAGTTTACCAGTTTATTCTCCTTTCATAAAGGGATAGTAAACATTTTAAGTTTTGAGGATACTAGTGGGTGTTGGACTATTAAGTATAAATATGGAAATGCTGGCAATTGATACATTTTTAAATCTGCCTTAACAAAAAAATGCAAAAATAAACCTTGATTAATGCAGTGATATTGCAGTCAAATTGGACCCAAAGCAGTTAAAAGATACTTCCTTTATTGATCACTACTAATGGATCAGATGTATAACCAACTTATGAATTAGCTGCCTGAATACCAGCCAATTCAACCCACCTATGTGAAGACACAGATCAATTTAAAAAAGGTACTTGGATCAATTCCATAAAATTGACCTAATATTGTAGGCTAACAAGGGTAAGAAAATAAGTTCATAGTGTCAGTAACTCCATGGCTCTGCTAAAAATGAACACTAATTACCTGAAGGAAAAAATGTGTTATCCTAGGGATTCATAGCTGTGCAAATACCCATCATTCTTCCTCAAGTTAAAGTGCATGCATTAAATCATATACCAAGAAATTACATGATTTGGTTAAATCCATGCCCATAACTCTTCCGCCCCCTCCCCCCAAGAATTTACAATACAGATAGATCATGTATGTTCAACGAATATTGATCAGCAACCTGGTCAAAGGTAAAGCCCAATTTCAGCAGCAATTCTGGAACTTTGGCTGCCAGTGGTTTGTATAAAAGTGTCACATACAAAACCTCTTGCAGACATTTGACGTGATGGAATTTGCTATTTTGTCCTACAAAAAGACTGCTAACAGCACATGTCTAAATAAGTGTGACCTTTAGTAACCATCTTTGAATTGAGCATTCTAGCTAGCATTTACTGCAAGGGTAGAGGGCTGACCCTACAGCATGCTGAAGTCTTTTGAGTAGAGCTGAGTCTCCTCATCTCCCACTTGAAGTTTATAGGGAGTGCGTGTGCTCAGCACCTCACAGGAGTATTTGACAGGATGAAGAACCAAAACCAGTCAGGATAAGACCAGCCCAAAATTAAAAGAAGTACATATATATATAAGCAGCTCCTAAAACAACATCTAAATTTTTTCCTGGGAGTGACTACTACAGTAGCACAGCAGCAGTGCTGCAGCTACAGCGCTTCCGTGTGGACACTCACACTATAGTGACGGGAGGGGTTCTTCCATCGCGGTAGTTAATCTATCTCTGCGAGGGGCGGTAGCTAGGTCGACAGAAGAATTCTTCTGTCAACCTACCACTGTGTATACAGGGGATTAGGTTGACTTCACTATGTTCCTCAGAGGGATGAATTTTTCATACCCCTGAGCAACATAGCTGGCTAGACTTAGGGTATTTCTTCATTGATGGCAGCAAATTCGCTGTCATTAGATTGATTTATCCAGCTCGACTGAGCAGAAGTGAAGACCCACTCAAATCGATCTAGAAGTCGATTCAGTAAAACCACCTCCCCAAAAGCGTAGCGCTGCGTTGATGGGTATGCATTTCCTGTCGTTTCCACTACACTGCGCCAACGCACAGAAGAGGATTTAGGAAGTCAATGTAAGTTACACCCAAGCTACTCTAGGTAGCTTGCATAACTCCCGTCGACTGCTGCCGAATTTCCCTGTAAGTATAGGTCAGGCCTTAGTGTAGACATGGCTTTAGACTTCTGTCACCTGCCCCATTTCGGCTACGATTCAGCAAAATACTTAAACATGTGTGTAATTTTAACCATATGAGTTGTCCCTAGAAATCAATGGGGCTATTCAGGTACTTAAATACCTGGCTAATAAATGACCAAATCTCAGTTTAATGAAGTTATTTTACTTTTACTGTACTTTAAACCTTTCCTCTTATATCATTCTTTGCAGCTTCCTGATCATTTCTGGGGGTGAGGGAGGAAACACTTCTCTGAAAACCCTCCGACTTGTCAATATCTTTCTAGTAATACGGTGCCAAGAAACAAATGCAATATTCTAGGACAACCTGACAACGTGTCTACCTATGGTCTCCAAAAGTCATACGGGATACAAATTTGCAATACAACAGCTAGAAAGGCTAATAAGTGAAACCTAGGAATACTTATCACCTCTTTCAGCATTTCTACCTATCACGTTTCACCCTTCAATTCAATACCTCTGTTTTGGATCATTTTTCTCCAAAATGAGGCTTCCATTTTTTCCCTACATTCTTTGCAATTTCATTTTGTTATTTTCTTTTGACACTTCTAATCTCTTTGATCCATTTTGCACTTTTTGTCTTACCAGTTATTCGCACCTTCTTCCAGTTCATAGTAAAATTAAGTGTGCAGATTGACATGCTATTTACACCCCCCTCCTAATAATTAATAAAGATGTTAAATACAACTAGACTTAAAAATCAAACCCCATAGAACGCCACAGGACATTCTCTCTCTCCTGCATCCCTCTGCTTCCTTCACCCCCAATATATACACACTCCAACTCTGCACATGACTGTTTATCTTTCATTACAATTTGAGAAAGCCAGTCCAAGGAATGTGCCAACAGTGTAGCGGCATGTGGCACCTGCTCAGTGCCCACAGCACTGGATCTTGGAATGGCAGCAATAAAATTCCCATACCTACACCCACCCCACTCCAGTTCTTTTAGTTTTGAAAGAGAAAAGGGCTAAGAACACCCACCAATAGGAATTTCATGGGGAGGTGCATGTATGTACACCAAGGGGCAGAAGGGGGAAATTGGGGAAGGGAGATTGGAAAAACTAGATGCCTTCCCAAAGCAATTCTCTCTCTAAAAATACTTTGGACTAGTGCTGACCTTTGTTGCAGTTTTCTGCCTGTTTTCAACTCCAAGGCCACACTGTTCATACCAGGCCTTTTTAAAACTAAAACCTAATTTTGCAAGTAAGTTTTCATAAAACTATCAAATAAGAGAGTATCAAATGTTACTAACATCCAGAAATATATTATATCTACTCTACTCCACTTCTACTAATTTTATAATTATATTTTTAAAAGTAATCAAGTTTGTCTGTCAAGAGACAAGAGAAGCTGTTACTTTAACAGAAAACACAAGACAGTAAATATCAATTAGAGAAAGATTGCTTAGTCTTAATGGATCCAGAAACAACTCAGGAAGCATTTTACATTTATGAGCTGTAATTGTATTACCTCTTAAACCAGGAAATAACACTACCTCAGGTGAAATGCATACTGTATCAAAACAAAGAAAGTAAATTATTTCTCCTCTGACCTAGAAGAATTTGACAGGTAATCCACAAAGCAATTGGTTCAAACATAGCTATAAAACATATGGAAATTACACAAGTCTACAGTGCTGTAAACTAGCATTGTAAGATACCTGTTTATTAAAAGTGACATTTAACCTGGCAGTGCCCCTTTAAAGGAGCTTTCATTGATGTTGACTAAAGCACAGACTGTTTAAATCTAGTTTGAAGCAGGTACAACTACTCTTTTGCAATATACAAGCTTGAACTGTTAAAATTTACATATACCCATATTTCTGTTATACAAAATGCCTACTTGGTGTACTGTTATTTAGACTTTGGATTTTTATCTGTAAGAACAATGTATATGGCACATTTTGTTCTCTATATATTTGTTTTGGGCAAAATCGTGGCTCCCCTTAATACATAAAAGACGCACATAAATTATTCATTTTTACACACACCTTTATTACACTGGGAGTAGACTTTTTGGGAGTGTAAAATAGATAGAGGCAGAGGGAACATGTTTTTCAAACTATATTAATTTCCTCCAGTATTAAAATTAGACTAAGAATTTGGGTACAAGCTCACCTGCAATTAACAATCTAGACATTAGTCTAGAACCAGTGGTTGGAAAATCAAGTAAGCATCTTTGAAATAGTCTTTCCTAGATTATTTTAGCATCTGATATTTCACAAAAACAGCTGGAGTTAAGAGAGTAATATTTTACATCATTTCAAAGCTGGCTCCTAAACTTTGCAATGGTATAAGAACTCATTTTATGATTGATGCAGGATTATTCTGCATAAATTCTCTTTTATATCCATGGGAGGATATATTGTTGGATATATTTCAGAAATAGATTTGCACTACTGTAATTTGTTTGCATATGCAGTATCTATCATGCATGAAACATTTATACTTACAGTTCATAAAGCTACCGAAAAATGCTATTTTTCTCTGGGTTAGAGTAACATCATCTTGTATATTCAAAAGAGTAAGTGAATGGTTTTAGCATTACCCAGCCAACATTACCATAAAAAGCTTCATAAGTGATTTGGTCATCATTTTATATTTAATCATTAGTGCATTAGAGCAGCAGACTACACTCAGCATGTTCAAATGGACGCAACTCACACAGAGTGGATGCCAATGCCTTAAGAAATTACCATTCACCAGACTGCTGAAATATTGCAGATATGCAAGCATGTGGGCAAGTGATTAAATATGAGCTGCTGTACCCACAGTCTTGATGGGAATGCATGAAGTATAGTAAAGGTGAGGATAGGCAATACTTAAAAAAAAGTTGACATCCTCAGAGAAGTTATGACACTCTTTGACAGAAAAAAAATCCTCTGCTTCTAATACATTTCTAGAAAATAAACTATGCTGGGATGATTCTATTTAAGTGCACATGTGAAAAGAACCATGTTTTATGGCTGCTATATTGCTAGGGCAGTTAGAGTTAATTGGAATTGCCATGACAAAATGATTGGCTAATAATAGAGGGTCCTGTTCATGAAAACAATCAAATTTCATTTTTATTACTGATGTAAAAAATTCTCAGGCATGATTACCTTCCCATGAACACATAATAGGAAACCAGTCCTCGCAACCGGAAACAAAGGAAACAAGAACATCTTAAAGCAATCATAATTTGAAATGGTATTCTTTCTAATATAGCACTTTTTTTCCACCTACAAAAACATATTCTTACATGTGTGCACAACTGCTGGTCTTTGGCATAAGAATGTACTTTATCTCTTCAGATGGCTCAGCATACATTATCTGAGGGAGCATATTTGAGCCTTTTTATTTTGTTTTTTAAAATCTCCCCTTCTAAAATACTAGATTACGAAGGTAATACCTTGGGGCCTTCTTTACTGTGTAACATCTTGAGAAAGGTAAGAAAAGTAGTGGATATGGATGAGTTAATCTCCAGAAAATCTTCCAATATGAACAAAATACATGTTTTTGTTTTAACTTACTTTCAGTCTACAACTGTACAGTATGTAATGTAGTCACTGGTCAGCTACGAAAACCAAAGCTTTTTATTGCTGAAATATCTATCATCATTTTATTAACAGATAAATGCTTTCAGACTAAGCACTTTCTGACAAAGCAAAAGACAGGCCATAAGTTTATTTTGTAGAATAAGGTTCAATAGACTGCAGTCTGCCACTACTATTTGTACAATACTTGGGGTCACAATGAGTAGTCAGGTATCAAATATATGTAAAAAGGAAGAATAAAATAAGCATAGAGCTTTTTGTATTCTGTATAGATAGGACAGCATAACTGTAGATAGCACAAAGTACCAGCAGTACTCAACTACAGTCAGAATATGAACTGTACTTATCTGTACCTGACAGGTAACATACAGGGTGTTGTGGGACTGGTTTATTCTAGAAGAATAGATTGGAAGTGGGTCTAAAAGCAGGCAGGTAGCTCTGACAGTGAAAATCCATTTTGGCTGTTACCAGGGGAGTATAGAGATTGCATTGGAAATATATACATATTGCATACAAGTGTAAGGCTCTATCTAGGATGCCTGGGCATACAAGGAGAGGAAAGAGTTAAGGTTGTTTGCGGACTCCTATCTTACAGTTTCCAGATTTTCAAACATTTGTATATTTCCTCCCCTACATTTAACCTTATTTATAATTTTGGTAACTTGCAATGATTTTTTTTTTTTTTTAAACTACAACATTCTAACCAACCACATTTCCTGCAGAAGTAATTGGGATGTCTATATGTCATCTTCATGAAGTTTTGTGTTTGGGAATATTCTATTTTTTAATAAAGTACTTTAAAATAAAGTGATAACTTGCTGAAACAGACTATTTTACTACAATTACAGATATAGTAGCTACCACAATAAAAATATACAATAATTTACAACCAATATTTCATTCACTAAAACATAAAATCAATGTAAATACTTGAATAAGTACACTGACAGAGACCATAAACTGTCATCACAAAAATTGAACGTGCTGATAGAGATCATAACCTCCTTGATCCTGAGGCAAATTGGCCAATGAAACTTAAACACCACTGGGGCTGATGTATATTACTGGAGTTTGTGAACTCCACAAATTCTTGGGTTGAAGGATTATGTTATAATCTCACAATGTAGCCATATAATTTGTTTCAACAGGAGTGGTGTGGCAATCCTGGCTAGCCTTTTTTTTTTTGGCAACCAGAATATGGGGGGAGGGAAGGTTGGGTCTAGGCCTTCAACATGCATCAGTTAGAAACTCCATCTCACCAAGAACTTCTGCATTAGAACTCGTACTGGGTGAAGGGAGGGTCTCACCCAGGAGATGAACACTCCATCTTCCTGCATTGGAGCTCACAGAGATCATCACATGCTATATCTTTCCAAATTTATAGTTTTTGTGGTGAGAAAAACCAATGATGTCACTAAAGATCTGTAAATTGGACAGAGAGAGCGAGTTTTCAATTGAGAGAATGTTTATGACAATTTTGAACTCCTTAGGCTAACCTATTTGAGTGCAATATACTTTCTCCCTGTAAACAAAATAAAAGAAACCCTTTCTAAGAATTCAGATGACCTACACCCCTTGTATTTTATGATGAGGTCCTCCAATTTCACGCAGCAGAACTGCACAGAGTCAGGTCAGCTTTAATAGATTATAAAATTGCTTGGTAAACTTCCCAGCTTCAAAACTGAGGGGGCCAAAAAAACAACCAAACAAAAGAGCCTGAAGCACTACCTTGAGAGGCAGTTGTTATTTTGGGGCTGCCAGTCTCACAGAAGGAAGAGCTCTGCTCTGACAGATGTTAGAAGCAATACATGGCAGACACTTCCTCCTGCCTTTACCTGCTTCCACAAGAGTGCATAAGCCTCTTCTGTTGATGCAGGATATAACCCAATACCCTACTTTCTCAGCCAGCAGTACAGTCCCCTTTCTGTAGGCCTCCTAAAATAGAAGGCAGACAAAGTAAGGAGGAGACGTTCCTAAATGGGAAAAAGTAGAATAGAGGGCTCTTTAATCTAGTTCACAAAGGCATAATGAGATTTAATGAACTAGAAGGTGAAGTTAGACAAATTCAGACTAGAAAAAAGGTGCACATTTTTATCAGAGAGGGTAATTAACCCTTGGAACAATTTACCTAGGTATGTGGTAGATTCTCCACCCTCTGAAATCTTTAAATCGAGGTTGATGTGTTTGTAAAAAATGCACTCTAGCTCAGCTAGAAGTTATGGGCTTGAAACAGGAGAGACTTGGTTAAATTCTATGGCCTGTGTTATGCTGGAGATCAGACTAGATGATCGTAAGCTTTTTCTGCCCTTAAACATCTATGAAGCTATGGAAGACAGCAGGAAGGTAGCCATCTGAGGAATTCATTTAGTGCTGAGTTTTATGCAACACCTTAGCTAAGAGTGGAGTTTTTCAGCTATTTGCACAGCCATATAGCTATGTCTTCCACAAATCCCCATCTGAAACTGTGAACAACTTGTCTGACTAACTTCCAATTTGCCCAAGACATTATCATCTGGACTAAGACTAAATATGCAAGATTTCAAATCACCTACCCCCAAAAAATGGTCCCCCCACCCAAAGCTTATGGTGGAAAAAAAAGAGGTGCCAGAAGTTGACTTAATATGAAAACTATCTTAATTGTAGCTATTGGACCACCAAAATGATTACACTTACAGAGTGTTAAGAGATTTGTGTAATAATGAGAAAGGAAACAAGAGAAAGTACATGAAAATCTAATGGATTTAAAAAAAAAAGTCACAAATTAGGTTCACTCCTCAACATAGTCCAAAAACATCCAAATCAGATGCTCATTGCAAAGCTCATCTTTCTTCCTTATATTTGAAAATGGAAAAAAGATTGTAACTGAAGGGCTAAGGAATTGTTGAGGGAGGGAAATTTGTTGTGGGTTATCTATAATTGCTGCAGTTAATTATATCAAGGGCAGTTAGAACATATGGATAAGCACCTTTTTAGCATTTCTAGAAATCAAAATAAATCTATTTTCTAGGTACTGAAAATGGAACAGTGACCTTGATATTTTGGTGACAGATCTCAAATTGTCTGTATCTTTAGAAAACGAAAAAGAAGAACAAAAAAAAAAAAAAAAAGAGGAAAAGTTGGCCTCTAAAGTGATGGTATAGCAACTCCCAAACAACACATTCGACCCCTTATAAAACACAAACGAACTTCAATTTCTGATGAAGGAAAATGGCCTTGCATGTTAAAAAAAGAGCACATCCAAACAACAGATCATTGCAATGGGCCACTGTAGGATACACAGTTTGTTGACACCAGGCCATTAAAGACTCTGAGGTTTGCCTGCCAACATTTCCAAAGCACAACATACACAGTGAGAGACCGCACGGCGCCACGTGGTACAGTCCCAGCAATAAACAACCCCGCTGTTTAATCACCCTCGCCAAACGACCTGCGACAGCGCCATCAGTGATGGTCACCGCGCAGGTAACGCTGCAAGACTTGGCAATGCGCGGCCAGAGCCGGGTCCCACTCTGGCGGCTGGATGCTCCTGGCGTATGGGCAGCTGGGCAGGGCCCGCGGGCTTTCGAAATCCGGCCCCCACGCCCCAGCCTGCTCGTCCCTGCCTGCTTCCCGCCAGCGCCATTCCGCACCCCGCGCACCCAGCCACCCTCCGCCACCCCGCGTCCCTCTCCACCCGACCTCTCCCTGCCCTGCCCTGCCCTGCCCCCCATTACCTGCCATTTGAGTCACAAACGCTTCCGCCGCCAGAGACATGATCCCGGGCGGGCCCGCCGCGCTCTGCGCGTCCCACAGGCACCAGCGACAGCCGCGGCCCCGCCAGGGGAGGGGAGGGGAGGGGAGGGGGCGGCACGGCGCGGCACGACACGGCACGGGCCCCACAAGGTTAAGGGCACGCACAGGAAGTGGGGGAGCCGGCGGCCGGGCAGCGCCGGGGTAAGTGCATCCGGGGCCAGCTCCGCCCCCCGGGCCCGCCCCCGCTGCTGAGCCCGCCCCCAGTCCTCGTAGTCCGCCGGAGCAGGGCCGAGCGCGCCGCCGCCGCAGTCCCCAGGTGGGTGCGGCCAGCGCCTCCCCTCACGGCAGCATGGGCGAGGCGCTATGAGCAGGACCCTGGCGGCAGCCGGCACCGAGCGACGCCTGTCCTACGCTGAGGATCAAACCCCACCCACTGTACAGCCCCGTGCCCAGCAGAGGCGCCCGTAGAGTGGGGCTCAAATCCCAACGCACCACATCTCAGTCTGGGTAGTTCTTGGGTGGATCTGGATCAAACACCCCCACGCATAGCATTAAGCCCCATTGTGGACAGAGGCTCCGTTACCTGGGGATCAGTCTCATCTGCACTGAAAGCCTTATTTTGTGCACCCTGTTGTTGTAACTATGTTAGTCCCAGGATATCAGAGAGACAAGGTGGCTGGGGTAATGTCTTTCATTGGATTAACTTCTGTTGGTGAGAGAGACAAGCTTTGGAGCTGCACAGACCTCTTCTTTGGGTCTGGGAAAATGTAGCCCTTCTGGCAGAGGGAGTTGGCAGCAACAAAGGCCAAGTTCAATATTTAGAGGTTCCTCTTAATACAAAAACTGAACTGGCTCCAGCTGCCTCCCAGTAATCTGGGAAAACTAAACACCACCCGCCCCACACTACCTCCAAGAAGGACTACTTCCCCCACTCACAAGCACTGAGTATGTGTATACCAAAATACATTTTTTATTAAAAGGGAAAAGGAATCCAGAGTTAATTTGGGAAAATACTACTACAATGCTTCAAAAGCATGTACGCATAGGCAAACACCCCCACACCCACAGTACATTGGGCGGTGTACTTTGCATCAGTTTCCCACCTTGCGCAGTGAAAGTACAATGAACAAATGTCCCTTTAACACACCACACCACACAATTGATTGTCCTTAATTATCAAAGACCGAGACCCAGAAAAGAGCTCTATGTAAGCCTAAAGTTTGTCTGTTGCCAACAGAAGTTGGTCCAATAAAACAGTAGTTCTCAACCAGGGGTACATGTACCCCTGGGGGTACGCAGAGGTCTTCCAGGGTGTACATCAACTCATCTAGATATTTACAACAGGCTACATAAAAAGCATTAGCAAAGTTAGTACAAACTAAAATTTCATCCAGCCAATGACTTGTTTATATTGCTCTATATACTATACACTGAAATGCAAGTGCAATATTTATATTCCAATTGATTTATTTTATAATCATATAGTAAAAATGAGAAAGGAAGTAATTTCTCAGTAACACTGTGGTGTGACACTTTTGTATTTTTATGGCTGATTTTGTAAGCAAGTAGTTTTTAAGTGAGGTGAACCTTGGGGGTATGCAAGCAAAGCAGACTACTGAAAGGGGTACAGAAGTCTGGAAAGATTGAGAACCACTACAATAAAAGATATTATCTCATCCACTTGTCTCTCTAATCAGCCTTATTTTGGGTAGATGACTCAGTGTGTATTCAACCATCTGCTTATAGAGGGCTCTGTGAGAGAGAACAATGATATCCCTAGCAACCTACCATCCTTCCAGCCGGTGAAAGTACAATATACACCGAAAAATACTCCCCATCTCTACAAAGGCAGAAAGTGTACATGTGGCAAAATCTCCCCAGAAAGAGAGAGAATAATACACATAGTAAAAATCCACAATCCTTTACAGAGGGAGAAAGTGAAGTGTAACACACAAAGCAACATCCCTTATGCTTTAGCTGAGTGACACATCCCACTTACAGTACTGTTAGGGGTTATCCCCAATGCAAATGTAAACTTTTCTGTAACTAGGTCTGTAACCAGAATTATATTTCTAGCCCAGGCGGGCTCTGTATGATATTAAAATCCTCTTTAAACATGAACAGATGGACTTTTAAACTCTGCCTTTATTACAGCCCTTCACCAACCCCAGTGATTTGGGGTTATTTGGGTATTTGGGACCTTGGACTGTTACGTAGACATCACTAGTGATGCCATAGTTTATACTCAGTCTATACCCTATTTTCACCCTCTAATTTTTTACTAGAATTAAATGGTTTATTTGCTCATTGGAAAGGAGATGATAAGGTAGGAGATGTTTTTCTGAGATGTGCTAAATTAAATATATTTATTTGCTATTTAATCAAATATTGATTATCAAATAATCAAAATCAAACAAAACACAGTGTTTTATGCATTTTGGGTCCACTTGCATAGCTACCAAGATTTGTGCAGCTCCATATGTAACATTTCCATTACTGGTGACAACAATCGCTGATTTCCCTCGGAGGGTTTCCCTGAGAATCGGGAGCGGGTGTGAAGGTAGGTTTTGGGGAACCACATGCAGCTTGAGGGAAGCTGGAGGTAACCAGAGGATCACTGGCAGATTACTGGGTGAGAGGGAGTTTGGAGGTTATTGGAGAGATCCTGGACTGGTTGCTGTGTGTGAGATGAGCATGGAGTCACCAGGAACAGAGGTTGCCTGGGAGGGGACAGAGCTGACTCCATTGTGCCTCTGCACCCTAGTAGCCCCCTCCATTCAGCCAACCACATTCTGTCACCTCATTCAAACCATGGCCCGTCCTTTCCTATTAGTCAACCCTTGTCCCTTCCATTAGCCCCTTCCTTATCCTGCCCACTAGTTGCCTCTGCCCTTCCCCTCCACTAGACCCTTACCTCTCCAGCCAGCAGTGTGCTGAGGCAGCCAACCACCTCTGCTTCCTTTTCGCTTGGTGGTGGGCTCCTCCATGGTGGCATCAAAGCAGGAATGTGGAGAAGGAAGCAGGCACACTGGAAGGGATATAAAATGCCCACCTAGCTGCCTTCAATTCTGGCAGCACAGTGGCCCCGCTGGCTGGGAGGAATCCCTGCAGCAGAAACTCTGCTTTGTACCTACAGCTGGATGAGTGAGTAGTTGGCAGCTGGGCTGCTTGCTTGTGCAACTGGAGCACTGCAGATATGAGCATTGAGAACAATGAATGATCCTTGGTAGCTCTGCACGTGTGCTCAGCACTGGTAGCTTTTCAGCGCTCCAAAAGGCACACACAGATAGGGCTTTTCAGGCTTGGGGAGTGAGGCATTGTCCAGAGAAGAATTATTTAGAAATTTTAATACTTAGCTGGTACAGCCATAGAGAGCACCTGAAATCAGGCTAAACATGCCTGTTTCATCATGATGGCAGGCTCATAGCTGTCTGTTACTTCCTTTGTAATTGTGGCGGTCTGGAGACAATGGGGTGTGAAGAGGGGAACCTGGTAGCTGGAAAAGGTTGGGTGTAGGCATTGTAGAGGCAACCTCAGGAAGAGGAGGAAAACGGAGGGAGAGGGGGAATGCTGGTAGGAAGTAGAAGCTGAGCAGAAAACACAGCCTTCACAGGGCTGACAAGCCAAATTAAGTTAATCAGGTACTGTATTTGAAGAGCCCAATAAGAATCCTCCGTATAGTGAGGAGGAGAAAGGAGTCCCAGGAAGAACTCTCTTTCCCTCTCACTTGCTGCATCATGATGCTCCTCTGGCCCAGTGGAGGGGATCCAAAAGGAGTGAAGAAACTGTCTTCTGCTCTCACCTACATGTGGCAAAGTAAAACGTCCCAATTTAAAACAAAACCAAAAGACAAAAACAAACAGTAAAGGAATTCACAGACAAACTTGAGTAGGCTGGAGTTAATGCTGAGAATACCTATTGGGTTTGGGAAAACATACACCTTGCAGGAATATTGTAGTTATCAAAACAGAGCTAACATTGGAAACCCAAGAACTTCACAGTTAAAGCTAAATTTAAACCCAAACATTTGAAAATATTGAAATGCACAATTAAGGGCACCAAACAACCTTAACTCTGTCCCTGAATTGATGCCCTAAGAAAAAAAACCAGGCTCTAGATTTTATCCATTCATAAGTATCACATCAAAAATCACAAACAAAAATGCTTTACTTAAAGTGTACAATGGTAGCACAAAATTCAGCGTGTGTACAGCCATGTACTGTCAACAGAAAAACTCATATTTTAAAAAATCCTAATGATATATATATAGCACATTGAAGGTCATCATTCTGCAGCAAGATTCCATGTTTCATCAATGATATGAGTATCAGTAAATACAGAGCTAGTGACTCTACAAAAACAAGCCTACCTGTCTTGCCTCATGAAAGTATAGCAGTTGCAGAATGTATTTGGTTTGTTTTTGAATGTTTGTTTCAATTCAAAATAGAACATTTACTTACCTCCAAAATTACAGTTTTGAAAAGACTAAAATAGAAATATTGATTGGAAGAAGGCATCCTTTAAAGATATCTTCAATAACAGAAAAATAGCTGCTGTTCATTGGGCCATATCACACCCTTCTTAGTAAACCTGTACTCAGGAAAAATTCCTATGAATTTCCACTGAATGGAAATGTTGACTGAGAAATGATTGCAGACTTATCCTGGGGATAATAACTCTTTCATTGTAGGCATATAGTCACAAAGAGAGCCAAGTAAAAATTAGAACCAATCTAGTAGAATAAAAAAACCACTGGCCAGTAATGTAATGTTTGAAAATATATATCATAATTCTGTTTATTATGATGGATTGTTGGTTAGAATATTAACCACATCACTATCCAGTAAGTGGAAGTAAAGTGTATCTTTAGGAGGTGATGACTTTTACTGCATAACTTATGACTGATGAAAAATCCTTCAACAGTGTAAATATGGTTGACTTTTGAAATACTGCCGGCACTTTAACGTTGTTTCTGGTATGAAAATGAGATAAGTGTGTGGGCTCCCTGTATCTGGGATATGCAACGTAAGTCTTCCTTCCTGATATAACATATTATAAACTTAGAAGATAATCCTGATCCAAGTGTATGGTAAGAAGAGGCATTTCAGGGGCTGGAATGCACTGTACCACTTGAGCAGCACAAAAGGACTTTAATAATGCCCTAAATGGGCTGCCAAAAATCCCCCTGTCATGGGGATATATTCAGCTGGGGGAAAGCCAGCATAGCTAGCTCTATACTACCCTCTCTGGCATAGAAGGTGGGAGGAGGCATTTCAAGGCCTAGAGGGGGTAGGGTCAGAGTGTTTTCAATGTCTTGTGGCTGTGTAGCTTTGGTCCAGAGTTCTGACTCCAATAATCTGCAGCCACTAGACATCCAGGGTTACAAGGCAGGTGGTGACCAAACCCCTTACTGGCCTGGGTGATCCCCAGATTGTCACGTTGTCATCTGAGGATCTCAAGAACTTTACTAACTTTAATAAGTGCTTCTAGATCCTAAGAAAGGACATTTCTCCAACTTGTGTCTTATACAGGATATATTATAACTTTACTTAAGTAAACTCATGAAGGGTCTAATGTCAAGATCTCTATAAGAAAAGACTCTTGTGTTAAGATATACATCTTACTGTTCAGCTAACATTCATTTATTTTATTCTGACATTGATAATAGGGAGCATATGTAAAATTTGAAAAAGTGCCATAATATTCAATTGTGTATCTGTTATTTAGATGACATAATAGAGATATAGAGATATGAAAGACTGTTACATTATTTTGCCATGCCATCTAATCCCCATTCTTTTTTAGCCATACTTTAGTAAGAAATAACTCATTATTTGTCAAGTTAAACTTCATCTACTTGTTATAGATTTTTATGATTTTTAGGAGACATAACACAGGGCATGGCATATTCTTGGTTGATGATGGGAAAAATTTGTAAATGCAGATTAGGGACTATAGTTATGAATGCATGTATAGAGTTGAGTGCAAACATTTGGTATCGTGTGCAAAATAGACTTAGTAGTGCCATGTGCACCGCGCTAAGGTGCAGTGTACAAACTTGAGTGCTGAGTGCACTAAGTGGGAAAATAGAACCACCCTACTGGATGAACTGTTGGTATATAAGATTTTGAGCAGCCCTGGCAAGGTGCTGTCCTCCCAGGTGGCAGTCCATGTTTTTCCCTGTCATGTCGGATCGAGAGAGAGAGAGAGAGAGAAGATCAAGGGGCCTTACCTGCTTGTGTGTTCCTGTATCCGGTCATCCGTTCCAATTCTTATTATCTGTTCCCATCTCCTCCATCGCCTGCTGTGGTTCCTGTCATCTGTTCCTTGTTGTCTCCTGTGTCCAATCCTGTGTTCACCTGTCAACCTGTGTTGTCCATGCCCAGAGGGTGAGAGTTATGACCGTTAATTGTTGATTACTATTATCTCTACCTTTTCCCTTGGACACTGTGTGGTTTGGTTCCCTGGGTTTTAGGCTGATTGGGTGTCTGGTCTATGTCTGTGTTCATTTGTTAAATAAACTGTTATATTTTATCTTAAACTATCTATAATTTCCTTGCGCGTGAGTCCATGGCTGATAGATGCCGTAAAGGAATGAACTTCCAAGGGTCCTTAAAATAAATTTGGATCTGCTACTGGTTGAGTTGGGAGGGATAGGCCCATTGGCTCTGGGAGGGTAGTGGGGCCTGGATCTTTGCTTTATTCACTCTTCCTGCCTGTCTGGTAACATACTGGCAGGGCTAGGGAAAGGAATTATATCTATTAAGTCTTGTAGGGCAAGATCTTAAACTTCTTATGCTGATAACCATTACAAGATAGCTGTGAACTAATACAGAGTTTTATTCATATTTGCAAAGTGCTTGAAAGTCTTCAAATGACAACTGCTACTGAAGCACTAAGCATTGTTATTAAAGGAAGTTTCTTAGCACTATCACTGTAGCATGGCATGCTATCTATGGTACTTGTATGGTCCCTCATCATCATAGCATCTGAACATCTCACAAGCTTTCATGTATTTATCCTAGCAACACCTCTGTGAGGAGAGGAAGTGCTATTAATCCCATTTTACAGATGGGGAACTGAGGCAAAGAAAGACTAAGGCCTAGTTTCTCACAGTTATTTAGGCTCCTAGCTTCCATTGAAACTGATTTTAAAGGGATAACACCTTATGCTAGGATGCAAGACCCATTGACTTCAATACTGACTTGAATATTGAGCATCTGCTTTAATGTAAACTCAAAGGGCAGAACTGAGCTCTAGCACTATCTTAAGCACATTACATTTGTCTGGAGGAAGAAGGGAGGTGACCCATATCTATGGTAACACCAATCATATAAAGTCTTAAGCAGAAATATTTCAGCTAACTTCACATTGTGACCTGAATCATAACAAGAAAGGAAAGAGAGAGGGAAAACTCAGTGGAAAACTGCCTGAGCTGTCCAGAGAGCTGAAGAAAGGAATGAGAATACTGGAAGTAGAACATGAAATGAGATAAATTGAGAGACAGAGTATCTCTGGGGTGTATCAACTTCTGCTGAAACATTTTAAGATAATAAAATAAGAAGTAGTGAAAGCCTTTAATTGACACAAAGTATGATATCTGAGAAAGTGCCTCTAAATTGTAAATTGGCAACAACAAATCTATGGCACCATAAATGCCAAGAATTTAAGAGGGATTAGTCATTTATGGGCCCAATTTGCACAAGTACTGAGCCCCACAGCTCCCACTGATTTAATCTAAATGTTGGGTTCTTATCTTCTCTACAAATCAAGCACTTGTGTGTCTGAGAAGGTATTACAGTATCTGGAGTACACTTCTGCAGTACACCAAGATTGCTGTCTAGAACATGCTGAAAGAGAATTCACTACAAAGAAAAAGATATTCTCAAAATGAAGATTGAAAACTGTAAAGTTGCACAGAGTATATATGCTGGGGACTTTTCCCCTGTTTGAATCCCTAAGAATTTCCCTGCCCTGCAAACCTTGTTTTTGCTTTCTTCTCTCAGAACTCTACATTGTCATGACTATTTTTTTGGTTTAAGAGAGCCAGATTATTTATTATTTGTATCGCAGTAATGTCTAGAGATCAGGGCCCCATTGTGCTAGGCACAGTACAAATATATAACTTTGAGCTTTTCTAGAGCTATGCCAGTCAATTTCCCTGTGTAGACAAGCCCAAAGAGATGGGATGTAACGCTCTCCAGACCTCTGCTCTCCACAGGAGCTATCTTTGCCAATGAAGGAGTTAATGACTAGTCTAAAACTCTGAACCATTATAGTAGCAGGTCCAAGCTCTATATATTTGCATCACTTGAAATGTCAGAATGGAGCTAGATTAAGGACTGTTCCAGTGGCCAAGGAATCCCAAGGCTGTTCTCAGAATTAGATATTTAGAACATGAAACTGCCTCTTTAACACCTACATTATTGAACATTATTTTCATCATTCTTCCCTTGTTATTTATTAATATTTAATGAAAAAGTTTATAGAACAAATACGGGAACTGCTATCAACAGTACATACTATTTACATTAAGTGGAAATTTTTCCACAGATAGCATTTGGAGGCTTAAGTATGTAGGGGGGAGAAGATTGGGGGGAGTTGTTTGTTTTAGTTTGCTCCAGTTTTTAAGATATTACATCACACTGGATATCATTGGGCTTTCTTAAGTTTGGCTGGCAAATGGACAGCACAATAAGACCAAAACAAAGAACAAAGGATGCAAGGGTTTGATGATAGCTGCTCAGTGTTTAAGTTCTACTGTGCTTCAAAATGATGTTTTAAAGTGTGAAAAAACACATATTAATCTAAATCCATTTTTGTGTGCATACTAATACCCACACCCTAATAAGATAGCTCTTCACATATTGAAAGCACTGTTAAAATTAATTGATACTAAAGAATGCATTTGTTGTGTGTCAGAAGCTACCAGGTCTTGCAGTCCTGTGATGAGGTGCAGCCCTTCTCTACCTACCCTTATAGTTAGCTCAGGCTGCATGCAGCTTTGTAGGCCCCTAGGGTTTTCTTCAGGATCTGCGGCAGCAGTTTTCCAATAAGTCAGCGGTAT
The DNA here is from genome assembly GCF_026122565.2 of Emydura macquarii macquarii. NCBI lineage: Eukaryota > Metazoa > Chordata > Testudines > Chelidae > Emydura > Emydura macquarii. Next base: position 72,231,657 of record NW_027131390.1, read on the forward strand.
ATCGTAACTATGCTGCAGCATTCTGTCTCCACACAGCATGCTGATGGCAACTGAACCTTGATGAAAGGCTGTAGAAGCTTTGATAGCTATGGCCCAGTCTAGAAATGACTAACTGATTACTTTCTACTAAAAGAATATTTTACCCCAATATTGCTTGAAAATATGGGAAATCATGCTACTTTTGTAACATGGTTGTGTTAGAGACCAGGCCTGATAGCGACCGAGGAGAGTTCTGAGACAGAGAGAATGCAAACCATCCAACATGGCACTCCCCTACTACTGTTCTGATCCCACCAAATAACTTAGGCCCACTGGAAGCTAAATACCTTTGAGGATCTGGGCCGTGGAAAATAGGAGCCTAAATATCTTTAAGGAGCTGAGCCTTAAAATATCCAAAAGACTGCTCTAAATTATGCTGGCAGCCAATGGCCCCTAAGGGTATGTCTACACAGTAAATAAAAACCCACAGTTGGCCTGTCCTGGCTGACTCAGGCTCGTGGGGCTGTTTCATTGCTGTGTAGACTTCCAGGCTTGGGCTGGGGTTGGAGCCCTGAGACGCTCCCACCCCTCAGAGTCCTAGAGCCTGAGCTCCAGCCCAAGCCCCGAGGTCTACACAGTAAAGAAACAGCCCTGCAGCCCAAGCCCTGTGAGCTGGAGTTGGCTAGCACGAGCCAGCTCCTGGTTCTTCTTTGCTGTGCTGGTTTTTCTTTGCATACCCTAAGGGGTCACTGAGGCAACTGGGAATCACTGAGGTGCAAGGAAATTCTGGCCATGCCCTTTTCCCCCAACATTACCCTTTATGGCAGGCACAGGGAAGACGGTTAGCCGTCCAGCGACACTGCCATCAGAAATTTCCCTTGCATTGGGGTGATCCTCTTATGGATGGCGACGCTGGCTTTATGGATGCTGTGTGCCTGCAGAATATGTAAAGCAGCCGGTATGTGGAGAATCTGGGCTAAAATGTTCTAACAGATTTAAGTGGACACTCAATACATGTTTAAATAAATAAATAAATAAATATGCAATTGTCAACCTGTTCTAACCACCACCTTTGGGCATTTTAAAATGAGAAGCAGTGTCAAAATCAATGGGAGTTTTGCATAAGCAGGGATTGTGAGCCAAACCCCTTAATCACACATATAGTCCCATTGATTTCAACAGGGAAGAAGTACAACCTCATTAGAAAAAGTTGGATAGACCTAGAGTGAAAATTAAGGGTCGGCTTCTACTGCTTCTAAGCTTGAATGTATTTTTTCAATAGATTTTTACATTAAAAGTAAGAGATGCAAATTTCCTGTGTTTTTGTGAGTAATTGCTACCTTACTATCATTTCCTTAATCAAGCACAGTTCAACTACTTATCTATTGATTTGTAAATACAGGACCACGTATGATTTCTAAGAACACGCTTCTGTAAAAATATAATAGTTGAGGGGTATTAGCACTCTAGCCACTTTGCACTTGTGGAGAACAGTGTGTGTATTTAATTGATTAAATCAATTAGAGGGTAAGGTATGCTGAAGCATTTCCAACAGTGTATGCTAGGACTTCAAAAGGGTTTTCATAATATTTTTAAAAGCACCAAAAATAGCATTTTCTGAATGCAAAACAGTATCTAAATGCATCATGTTTTCTTCCTGTCCCCTTGCTCATTTATTTCTTCATTCTCTATTTTCTTTAGAGGAAGGTTTAGATATTTGGCCTTTTCCAATCCTTCCCTGACTTCAGATGGTTTTGTGGTTGCACAGTATTTCTGAAAATCAGCCCCTTACTGTACAATGTTTTATTGACTGAAGGCAAAAATGGCAGTACACTGGGGAATAATCAATTCAGGTGTAACTCCTATTGAGTCAATGGAGTTACATCAGAGATGAATTTTCCCCATTCTTTTTAAATGGGCTAAATCCCAAATTCTGATCTCTATTTCAACAATTTAGTCTGAAAAAGGACTAAGTAAAATTGACTTCATATGTTAAGGTTTGGCCCATAGCTCCTAATTGCTACCATCAGTGCTTCCAAAGTTTAAATATAAAATGAAGAATATTGACTATAACCTATACTGGAGAAACTGGCCAATGAAGATTACCCTTCCATATATTTTGGAAAGGCTGAATACTGACTTACCTTTGGACACAGATATATGAAATAGCAGAACATTTAGAATTAAAATATATTCCCATATCTAAAACGGAGTATAAAAAGAGCAGGAACAGCTCTGTCTTATCTTCATTATAACCGTAAAGGGTTATACTTGACACTGCATCTCCCCAGGGTCCAACTCTCGTTCGAAAAAAAGCAAAGGAAATACCAAGTTATGAAACAAATCACTTTCAAAATGTGTCATAGTCAAGATTTATTCATTAGTAAAGCTAAGCCAATGACCTGGAAAAGAGAGAGGAATTAAAAGATATTACAACAGAAAAAAAATCACCATTCAATGACATGTATGCTGACTACAGTAAAGAGTAAAGCAGGAGACAGTCTTGTAATATGCTGAGGAGAATTAAGGCATGTGAAGGGCCCCACTCACCACCGGTGCTGCCAAATGGTCAGGCTGGGGTGGGGCAGGCTGCCTTCCCCCACCCCCGGGGTGTTCCCTTTTCCCATGGTAGCTCCACCGGTGATGGTCTGTCATTTTAGTGACTCAGCCCTCCAGCTGGGTCACACATTCCAGTCCACCCCTTTCAGGGTACACATAAAGTCTTCAATAATGTGGAAGTTTTAAGATATCAGCAAGGGCTTCAGGGTCAGGGTCTTGGATTCTGGATGCTTGTACCTCCAGGGTCTTCCCCATTAGGTTCCCTGCCAAGGGACAGACTTCTGTTATTGTCTCCTCTGTAGGAATTGGTAGGGGAGCATGGGCTACAATCTCAGGCCCAATGGTAGGCAGCTAAGCCCTGCACTTTGGGGTGTGAGGCAGCTGCCCCCCTGGATCATGGGCTACCAACACTCCCTCTTCCCACATGGTAAAGTAAAGAACTGAACAAAAAAAAAAAGTTTCTGACCTTTAAAAATCACCAGTCCCTCCTTTGCAGGCTGGTTCAGGTCACTATGCTCAGACTACAAGAGCTGCTGTGGTGCTTCTTCCCAGGAGTTCAAAGCACAGGTCAGCTACCTTCCCTGTTGGCCTGCTACTCAGCTTCTCTTTTTAAGCTCTCCCTCCAGCTTGTGCAGATTTGCAGGGTCAGGGCTATCTGTGCCCAAAGCAGCACCTTACCTCTTTCTTCTCCAGGTAGGGATTGTCTATCCCATCACAGGTATTATTTTGAGTATTTTATGTGCCTCAGTTTACCTGCTTTATATTACCCTGGCTGAATATAAAATCAAAGGAGACTTTGGGGGGAGCAAGCAGGAAATGAACAATGACAGAGAGAAGATATCGCCAGGGAAAATACCAAGGTCCTTCAGGGGAAACAAATGGCTGAGCTAGTCCTTGGGAAATCCAGGAAGGTGACCAGCATCTTTCCAAGCCCTGAGTCTGCCACCGAAAGCACACAACGGTAAAAACCCCAACACAGAGAAAAAGGAAGCGAACAGACAGCAGCTTTTTGAGAAGAGGTGTTGAGATATCAGAGTAAGCAGCAAGGCTGCAGAGTTAAGGCAGGGACTCTGCAGGATGTGCCTGAGACAGCTGGGCTCACTTAAGCTTTGAGAGAGAGGTGATGAGGTGCAGACAAGCCCAGGCATGGAGGCCTGTGGCAGGTTTAACCCTTTCTCAGTGCTTGCTGCACATCTTTGGACAAACAGACAATACATCAGTTTAGAAGGAGTTGTTTGACGTCCCTTTAATCAGCCACTAGTCACAGGCACCCAAAAAGTGTCTTGCAGGTGCCAGTTGTGCATGCAGTTGGGCCTGTTGCATTATGATAGTTGGAAACAGGGAGGGATGCCACCCTGCAATCCCATTTAATAGTGGTAGAGCCACAGGTTTCCATGCAGAAAGATGTGAAGGCAATTCAAAGTTAGCTTCCCAGGCCAAGGTCAGTACCAGTGGTCAGAACTAAATGAGGTTCATAATCCAAGTCAGAGCCAAAATAACGATCACTCACTGAGAATCCACAATGTTGCCTAGACATTTTCTGGTACTCCCAGTGGGTTTATATGGGGTCAAGGGGCAATGAGGAACCTCTAAGGTGGCTGCCAATCAGGTCTCTCAGACGGGACTTCCCATGGTGTACATCCACTGTTGTTTATGGGTTGCAGGTTATAGCTACTGCTAAGTAGTAGCATAGAGCTGTATGCTGCCTTGCAGCTCTAGTGACCAAGTTTTGAGTCCTGCTAATCTGTGCACAATGGTAGCTTTTGTTAAATGTAGACACTATTCCACTAGAGCTCAGACTAACACCAACTTTTCACATAAATCCATGAACACCCATCAAATGAAAATGGCTATTAATCATTACGAGCGGCTTCTGGATTTGAGCCAGTGACCTGGAAATGAAAAGTTCCATATCTCAGTAGCAACCACTGAGACAACCAGACCTCTTGAAAATGTATCCCATGTTCTAGCTAACTATAATCCTTTCCTTCCCACAAATTCCACGTAATAAACCTTTTGAGCTTTCCTTTGAACTGTACATTTGGAATGGGGGGAATTATTCAGTTATTAATTTTTATTACAGATTACTAGAATTGGTGGGTAACACTAGTTGTTTTCTTATTATTAGGAGTAAATATTTATACTATCATAGCTTCCAAAGGCAGTTTAAACCAGGGCCCCATTGTGCTAAGTGCTTACAAACACACAAAAGAGACTATCCCTGCCCTAAAGAATTTACAGAAGCAGACAAAGAACAGGGAATGAAGATTCAACATATAAGCAAATGATATGGTGCAGAACTGGCACCACTGTATTGGCTACATGTCTAACATCTGGGTTACTTTTTAATTGGAGTGGATGTTTGTTTTCCCCGTGTTCATTAGAGGGTGGTTGAAACCAGCTTCAGTCACATCTCCATCTCATCGGTGTCCTTGATGTCTATTGGTCTCCTTTTTTAGCTGGGAGTATGGTCTGGAGATAGTATTATAATCTGTGGATGATGCTTTCTCTGTACCAATGGACATCAGCTACCATGGGGATTGTTAGATCTCTCGGAAAAGGCTTGAATACAAACAACTGCTTATTACCATATCAGTTTGGATGCCTGCCTGATCCTCCCTTCGGGAACGTGTGACCAGTAATATTGACCAACAGCCTTCTTTAAAAGATATTTTTTTATTTAACTGTTGGAACAAAATATTAGTGAGAAATTGATTTTAAAACAAGCAGCCTACACACACTTCTAAGGTAAAGCATAAGATTAACCACCTACAAGCTAAATTAGATAGGCTTTCCTCTTCAGTTACAGCAACAGAACCAAATCAACTCTCATTCTTTTAAAAAGCAAAGATCCTCTTGTGACCTATCCTGGTTACAGTAGACAGCATGCCCTAATGTTCTTTTAGCCCTCCTGCCTTTCTTCTAGGGGTGGATTTGAGGCTTCTATATAAGAGGAAATTGATCAGCATTGCTACAGCAGAATAAATTATTCTCCAGGTGGTCACTCTATTCCAGAATTAAAATGACTCTTCTTTGGAAGCAGATTGATTATTCTAGAATAAAGTCACTATTATTCCAGAATAGTGTGTCCACATGGAGAGTTATTCCAGCATAGCTATGGTAGAATAACTTATTTCTCTATACCTATACCAGTCAGTTTCCCCATCTAGCCAAGCTCTTAGTTTCTCTTAAATAGGAAATCCCTCCCCAACCCCTGATATTCCAGTTAAATCCATTACCACATTAACCCATCACCACATACTCAACAGTTCTCTTTGTTTCAGGGCCCAGGTGTGAACCCTCCTGGTGCCTCAAAGGGGTTTCCCCTGTAACTAGGTCAGACCATCCAGGTGGGCTGATGCAGGAAGATGCCCCTCAGTTAGCTGCTCCATTGTTTGGGTAGTTGAACCCATTCAGTCTTAGGGCTTGTCTAACTTACCTCGGAGATTCAGCGGCAGTCAACCGGAGTTACGCAAGCTACGCAAAAAGCTTGCGTAACTCCCATTGACTTCTCTGCTTCTGTTTTGCGCACCGTCTTAACTGCACTGCGCCGCTTGAGAAGGTGGTCTTAGTACGTCGATTTCTGGATCGACTAAGTGGGTCTTCACTGACCACTCAGTCGATCCAGAGAAATCGATCTGACAGTGGCGACTTTGCCGCCATCAGTGTAGACATAGCCTTAGAGTTTGTCTTCTTAGAAGGAATAAGGGGATAGTTTGGTTTGGTTTTAAGAGCAAAATAACTAACTCATATAGGCTATCCTGCTGTAAAATCCCAATGGAGACAAGGAACCTGCAGTCATTTTTACTGTGAATACCTAAGAAAGGTTGAGACTATATTCCCTGTTGACCTTACCTAATTTACCTCATGATAAAATTACAGGCCCTTGTCTGAGTTAGGGTTTTACAGTGGGATAGCAAATGCATGTTAGTTATCTCATGGTTAAAACACAGCAATGACCAAACCAACCAGTCAAACAAACCCACCACCCATTTTCTGGCAGTGAAGACAAAGCCTTAATGGATTGTAATCCCTGGCCTGATAGCTGGGTCTCCTCTGTGAGTAACAGTGTTGAAACTGTGTATGTGGGGCCTTCTCACTCCCTTTTGTTAGTTAGCATAACCTTAGGCTATGTCTACACTACAGACCTTACAGCGGCACAGCCGTACCACTGCAGTTGCACTGCTGCAAGGTCTCCCGGTAGCCACTCTATGGTGATGGGAGAGAGCTCTCCTGCCAGCATAATTAAACCACCCCCAGTGACCGGTTGTAGCTATGTTGGCGGGAGAGTGTCTCCTACCAACATAGTGCTGTCCACACCAGTGCTGTTGTTGGTGAAACTAATATTTGTCGGGGGGGGTGTTTTTTCACACCTTGGCCGACAAAAGTTTTGTCAACAAAAGTGCAAGTGGAGACAAAGCCACAGACATCAAGTATTGTGCCAGGTGATGTCCCTGAGCATAGCCCTTTTTGTGGCATAGCATGGCCCTGCGGATCACTGCACTCTCCTCTCCCTCTTGGGTCTTGTAATTATTTACTCCCAGACCTGTATTTAGACTACAATTCCCCTTCTTTGGGGCTTATTCATTAACTCTTGTACTGAGACCAAAACTCTTTGGGCCCTCAGTACTAAAGCTTTCTCCTAGAATCAGGACTCTGCTGTGCTGATTCAGGTCAGCTATGATCTTAAACCAGCTTCTCCCAGCTGGCCCCTTTTTAAATTCTTTCCAGCCTCACAGTGGGAAAGATCAGTGGTCTTCCTCCTGCTACTATCTCTCATATTATGAGGGAGGAGGCAGGGCTCATCCCGGTTGCCTGGGTAAGAGGATAACCTTGTGCACCCTGCACTCCTGGTCCCTTAAAAAAAACAGTAATGCGGATTTAAAGAAACAGTAGTGTGGATTTTTCCTAAATACTAATTTCCTGGGACCACTCCTTGTCTCCCTTCATGTACTCTCAAACTCCTGAAACCCTAGAGGGCCATGTTATAGCCATGGAACAAGGATTGGCCGCCCTTGAAGGAGCAGATCACCTGTTACAAGTACAAAAATCACATTTTTATATAGCTCAAAATATACAATTAATACAGAGATATTTAAGATCAGCTGTTGTCAGAAATGTTCACTTTGTCTCCTTTAAGGGCTGTCACATAGGAGAGTTCCATCTTGTCCCACTCCCAGCAGTGAAATGGGCAACTGTTGAGGTCCGCACTTTCATATAAATGTGGTGCTGTCCAGATATGCCTCTCTTTTTCATCAAACCTAGATACTGTGACCCAGACCCTTAAAGATATTTAGGTGCCAAAATGCCTTTGAGGATCTGGATCTGTTGGTTTTTGCTTTCCCAGGTGGGTAGGGATAAAAGCAAATTTACTCTCAACCCACATAAAAGAGGAGATAAGGCTGATAGGCATGGGAAAACATTCAGAGGACTGGGCCAGAGCTGTGAGTGCACTTGCTGTTGTTGGTGTGTGTCCGACCTTTAACAATAAAGTTCTCAGTCTTGAGGGAAGGTTGCTCTTGGATCCCAAGTGACTCTAGTAAAACATAAAACATTTTATTTCATTTATGGCTAGCCCCACAACTGTGAAGGCTCTTTTTTATGTGGACCTCACATCACCAGTTCACACCTATGCAATCTCATGGCTAGATAACTGACACATATTCTACTTGGGTCTACACTTGAAAATAAACTGGAAGAGATTAACTCATCTCTTAAATTGGATGAGACTTTCTGAGCGTATAACAACTTTACTCCATTTTCTGCACTGGCTACCTATTCACATTCAACTGAAATTCAAGGTGTTGATTACAATTATAAAGACTTACATGGTCTTGGGCCCAGGTATATGAGAGAACTCTTTTGTCCTGTGAAGACAGTCACAATTTGTTGGGTCAATCTTGCTGTCAGTTCTTGCAACTGAACAATCTAGCACCAGCAGCGGAGAGTTCTTAGTGGATGGCCTATGCTTTTGGGATTTATTCCCTCTTATGCATGCAAGGCCAGGTTTGATAAGCTTCAGGGTGCAATATAATGGATGTTTAGTCTGTCAAGTTTTTTACCTGAACTCTAAACAGTTTTTAAGAGCAAGATGTATGGGTTTTATTGAGAGCCTTTTTAACTTACAGTTTGTGAACTTTGTAATGATTTTTTAATTTGAGGCACTCAGGTGATGAAGAGAGAGTCACCTTTTATAAATCAGTGAATATATGAACGCATGGGTTTTCAAAATAATACTCTTATACCTATGTTAACCACAAGATCTAATACTAAAGATTACCAGAAACTGAAATTGAGTCCATTATGTGAATAGTAGTTGAGCAAAATTCAATCTTTGCTAGTCATTAAAAAATTTATTGTTAGTAGGCTTTGTATCATCTATTTTCAAATACCACTCTAAACTTTATTGTGTTTAATCTAGTTTACTTGTTAAAGGAACATAAAAAAGGACATTAAGAATGTAGATTTAGTGTAGCAAAACAGTTAAGATGAAGAATAATGGATATAAAGCCTTAACTCTCAGGTTTCACTGATGCAGTAACATAACAAAAATCATATTACTAGGATGCAGACATTTTTATAAAGGGTATAAAAACAAAATGCACTTTTTTCCTCATAAAAACAATGGTCCTGGTCCAGCAAACACTTATGCATGTGAGTAACTTTGTATACACACATAGCTGCAGTGAACCATTAGTAAAAACAATAACTGTTGAAATCATAGACCATTCTCCCGCAATGAGCTATGCTGAAGTGGAACTCCTCTGCTCATGCAGTGCCTCATTTAAGTCAACATAGTTTGGTGTAGGTGCAGAGGTCTCAATGCAGGGGCATAGGTTGTGACAGAAAAGTTATTCTTTTGATTACACTTTGGTAAAAAATGCTCTGTTTATGCCACTGTAGTTAGGGGTGCAGCAATGACTTCCATTATAAACTTATATTTTCTGGACTTTATAACTTGGCTGTAACAATTTGCTCTATGCTGAAATGAAGTAGCAAATATATCTTTTTGGAGGGTGGTAGCTGTAACTCAAATGATGCAACTTCAGGTTGGTAGTTTTTGTTTGTTTGTTTATTTATTTATTTGTTTAGTTTTAATTGCTACTTTACAATCCATTAATCTCCAGTGGCTGTTAACTTTGTGTGTTTTAGGAAACAAAAACACAAATAAAAAGCAAACAAGTGAATTTCTTTATGAAGCTATTTTTGGGGGGTATGTACTAATTTTGTTCAACATATAAGAAGCCTAGTCCTGCTTCCCATGTTCACACAAAACTCCCAAGACTGCACCATTATCTGAGATGTTAAGTTTATATATTGGCAAAAAACATAAACTAAAGATGATCAAAACTTTGCATAATTGAGGGCTATATTGGCAACTTGCCAAGAGCTCAAGAACAGCAACTAATTTGGTTAAAATGAGGTAGATATTAATAAATTATAATAATATTTTTCACATGTGTAACATTCTCATTCATACAGCTCATTATCCCCATCTTAAAGCTGAGACTAGGACATAGAGAAATTAGATAACATGCCCAGGGTTACACAATCAGTCAGTGGCAGAGTCCACAATAGGCTTTAGATGTCCTGACTTGCAGCTTCATGCTCAACCAATTTAATAAGAAAACATCACCTGTTCAGCTCAAGATAGAGCATAGCATTCTGGGACATATAGTCTCAGTGGGCCAGCCTTCTGTATTAAAGAAGAGGGCAGCCATGAATCAACTGCAGAATCTTGTGGGCTGCACTTTGGCCCCTCTTGCTATAAAGATTTAGTGGAAACTGTGACTGATTTATGCATCATACCATAAATCTCTTTTTGGAGGCCACAGAGGCCTACAGATGCAAAAATAATCTTAATAACAAATATTCAAATTGTATTATCACAGAGTGGCCATTACAGTCTATTGGGTAAATAATAACACATTTTATATTTAGCTTGCATACCCCATTACATTCTTAATCACCTGTGGTACCGCCGAGGCAGAGGATAGTGGTTTGATATCCCGGTAGCAAGAAAAGAGCAGCCGGATGAGGAAGTACCTTACACTGTTAGTTTATTTAAGCAGCACTCAAAATGTGAAAGTTACAAATCTTAAGCTATCATTACAACACTCAGCTGCTGGGGATGTAAATCAGGCGCTTACCACAATAAGGGAGGGGAAGCCCATCACCCCCCTGTAAGCCGACTGCAACCAGGGAGCAAACCTGCCACGCAGCACCCGCTGGATCCTCTAGGGGGCTGCAGAGAACTTCGGGCCGGGCAGCACCCGGGGGTCCCAATATACTTCTTCCCCCCACTTCTAGCAATAAGTTTATTGGTTATGTCTCAATCCACTTCGCGATTGGGTCCTAACATTTGTTATTTTCTCTGCTATTGGCACTTAGCTAAGGACAAATCCACTACAAGCTGCAGTTATTTGTTTACAACTTCTACTGACCTTTAGCTGGCTTGAACTGATTCTGTGGTTATCCTAGTTTCCTGCAATTGACCTAATTTTTTGCAATTAGCCTACCTCTGCCTATCGGCCGAGTTTATGCCCAAATTAGGAGACACCTAGCTTTTGCTCAAACGGCGTAGTATTACCCATAGGACCTAGCTATTATTACTTATGCTAACTCGGGGCTAGCTGATACTGCCTCAGGCCTGGCCGTTGCCACTTACGCTGCCCCCCATGTCACAAAATTCTTCCGCTCCTTACAGCACCCTACAGATTAGAAACTCTACAATGTCAATGGATAAATAGTTAAAGACCAGCAACAAGTATTTAACTTCCTAACATGAACTGACTTGTGTGTTGTGATGAAACAGATACAGTCCAGTTTCTCCTCTGTTATTGGGTGATGAAGAGTGGTTGATATTATTAATTATTATTATTATTATGTGTATTATCATAGTGCCTGAGAGCAGCAGTCATAGACCAGGACCCACTGTGCTAGGCACTATACAAACAGAGAGCAAAAAGACAGTCAATTTAATCTCTCTCTGATTCAACAAGGTGCCTTATCCCAATTAAAAAACACAGTAATGATAAGTACATACAGTGGAAAAATCAGTCAGAACTGATAGCCTAGGTTTACGTGCATATATTTTTCATAGGGAATACAAATGAAGAAAGAGTTTACTGTAAACTTAAGGCATCTCTGAGTGACATGCTGACAACGTATATGTCTTATGTGGTAGTTTCTCCCATATCTATTTCTCACTGCACAGCAAACAAATGGACTTGTAACAACTATAAGCATTTACTTAGCATTTAGGTTAACAAAATAATATAGTTAAAAAGTGTAAATCTCATCCAAGATTTATAAGTTCTTATGAGAAAATATTGGGCACTACAAAGCAGATCTTTTCATTTGTAATTTTGTCTGCTAAGCATTTTTGGAGAGGACAGTTAATAATTTGTTTTGCTTTACTCTTTCATGTGTAAATTACTCCAATTTTTATTAAAAAATAGAGTGAGGGCTCACATTTTTAAAAAGAGATAATAATGTAGCCCTTATTTTTGTTGTCTAGTTTATCATTTTGTTCCTTGATCCTCAAAACAGTGCTATTGATGCAACCAGCAGTATGTTTTGAAGTAGTCTGGAATGACGCTAAAGGAGGTGTCTGCTGTATTGTAGTGCAAGTGGCCCACACACATTCAATTCTATGTGACCATTTAAAACGTGGTGTTCTCTTATTGCCTGCATTTGATTTCCAAGGAAACAAGATTTTCCATGATTAACTAAATATCCAAAGCATACATAATCCAAACATTTATATATCCCTCTCAAATATAGCAACTGCATGCCATTTTCTCCATAGAAAATGACAGATGCACTACCAGCCTTCCAAGTCAGTGATTTTATTCCATCTTCTCTGGAATGTACATTTTTTTGCAGATCCCTTTGTGGACTGAGCTTAAGCCAATAGCAACTAGGTTAAAACTAATTTATGACTGATACAGAGTCATTTCTTTTTGGTTTTCTTTTTGAATATAATCTGGGGAAAAATAAGGTGAAAAAATAGCATAATATTCATTATTCTTAATAATGCAGAGTATGGTAAGTATTCGCTAAGGCCAGGCTAGAATACTATACTAATTCCAATGAGAATTATGAACTGTGCTTTTATTCCTATTAGCAAAACTGACAACCTGTTTCCAACGGCTAGGCATCAAAGTGAACATATGCAACACCCAACTGCTGGGTTTAATGTTGAATGAATAAATGTTAGACCTTATCTATCATTTATTTGTCTCATGTGTATGCCCACATATATTACAGACATTTTTATTCAATTATTCAGGAATTGGCACATGAGTTGCATTATCTCATTCCTCTGGGTATCTGACTGAGAGAATAATGCAAAAGAACAGTAGCTAACATGTGTACAGTTAAGATTGTTCATGGGGAACCTAGGTGTCATTAAGCTGCCCATATCACATGAGAAAAAATATACTTAATAATAAGTACTAGCTTTTAACACAGAATGTGGTTATGTTCATACCAATGAATTGTTTCTGACTCTTGTAGAAGAGTTGTAGGGTTTAGTCTTAATTGCAAGTATGTTTCCATATTCAGATTGTGTTGTTTTGATAGATATAGAGCTGCGCAAATTTGTATTTTTTTATTCAAGAAAATATATGGCATGGAAAAATTCATTGTAAGTGGCTTGGCATGGTCAAATGGACTCATCCAGCTAGACTAAAGTTGATTGGAGTCTTTCATTTGACTTCAACAGAAGAGGAACAGATCCCCAAATGAGGAATTTACCTGACCTTTTTATAAAATTGATACATTCCTCAAAATCTAAGTGAATGACATGAACATGAAAACCATTACAAAAATGAAAACCGTGACAAACCCCTAACCTCGAAGCCATGTGACAGATTTAGAGGCAGCAGCAAACACAGCTGTTTTTGAAGTTTACATGAGAACCACATGCTGTTGGAAAAATAAGTTATTCTGGTTGCATGTGCATGTGTATTTGTAGTTAAAACAGAAGGAATACTAACAATAGGTTTGGTGGGAAAATTGTGTTTAAAAACAATAGAAATGTATTTGTACAGGAATTAAATAGTTTTAAATATTTGGATGAAAACAAGAGTTTTGATTTGAATTTATTTCTCTAGTGCTTATTGTATTTCACTTGTTTGGGCTCTTTCCTTTTTTTATGTTGTAAAGGAGCAGTCAGAAGTCAGTAGTTATTTTTCTAGTGTTTCAGTGAGTGATCAACACAGGATATGAACATTCATTTCTGGTGCAATTTAATAAGAAGCAGTAAACATTTATTTTGGTTGCAATTAGTTTCATGCAGGTAATCCTGTTACCATGAATTTTAACAGCAACCTAAGAAGTGAATCAGCTATTTAGGGTAAATGGTAACATTATGAATCACAGAAGAAGTCTCTGTGCACGAGTGTGTTTGTGTTTGTAAGTATGTGTCGTTTGGGGCTTACAATTTCATTGTACTTTGAAAATACAAGTAAAATACAATATGTAACCTAACACTTCAGTATTGGAAGGTCAGATCCCTCAAGTACTAATGACACTTTACACCATACTCATTATCAAGAATTCCTCAGTGCCCCACAGCTCAGCCATCTGTCTTTCACCTCAACATTCAGTCCTGAGTTGTCTGGTCTCTTTTTTACACTGTGTTTGGGAAAGTTCTGTTTCCTGTGATCTCCCACGTCTCTGCCTGTGTTAGCAACAATCAGCAGAACAGCCACTGGTGATGGTTATGCTTGATGCTTTGGAGAAGAGAAATTCTAGTGGGAAGGCACTTATTCTGAAGGGCACTCTGGGATTGTTATACTTGTAAAAGAAAAGGCTAGCAGGATCTTATTCAAGGCAATACTCCACGTTTATTGTAAATGTAAGACTATCAAAAAGCAGTCACATTCACACACACATTCATACCCAAGAAGTTCTGCAAGCTGGTGTGATATAATTACCAGTCCTTTTATGCGTTGCTCGAGCCTGCCCAGTGGCCAACTAGACTGGGCATGAGGAGGGAACCAGGCCTCTGTCGGTTGTGAATCCAATGCTCTAGATGACAATTGCAGAATGAGACCCAATATTTCCATGTTTTTACCCCATCTTTTACACTTGCTGGCTCTCGTGTAAGTCAATGGGCCTTGCTGTGTCATGCTGCCTTTAGGTTCAGTTTAGCTGTTAATCACTAGGTAATTGCAAGCATGACTATTCTCATATTTCTGTACTTTGTTTGTTCCCAGGGTGGATCCTTCTGTACTTTAGGGTCATTTATTTGCACTTTAGGGTCATTGCTAGGTATTCTTCAGCCTTCAGGGTTAGGATGGCAGTCAGTGTCTTTACTCCCCTTTCTGTTGTTAGAACAGTTTAGGTTGGTGTCTTTTTATGCCCTGCACATACATTCCTCACTCACACACACAAAGAGAATTCATCAAGATATTTTTAGGTTCAATAGTACAAGTTTCAGGAAAGAGCTTACTTCAAGAAACTAACAAGATGAAGTCCATTTATGCCACATTAAACAGTACTGTACCATTACCATAACAGTAAAGGAAACATATCTACCTTTATCTCACTTATACAATAAAACAAGGAATCTACATCTGATTCGTTTGCACAGCTCCTGGAGGTGGCTCACAATGGAAGATATTACATGGAGTAATCCATACAAGTTGCAATGTTCATGGCTTATCTGACCAAACTAGTTTGATTTGTATCTCTTGGACCTAAATAACAACAGCCATTTTTCTTCAAGGATGGGGCAGATTCAAGGTGTGTTTTGGTTTATTTTGGGGCATCCAAGACATAATTGTAAATATTAACAACTTCCAGGGAACTTTGTCTGGGGCACAACAATGTCATCCATCCCATAGATTATACATGAAGGTTAAAAATTAAAGCAGAATTTTCAAATCACCTGTTGGAGTATTTATAGCCTTTTGCCAGCCACAAGAATACATTTCAAGTGAGTGCAGTGCTAATGACAGACCAGAAGACTGCACTTCTCTTTCCACAGAACTGGCATCACAGATTAGTTCAATCTTCCCAGTGCTACCTGGCCAATATACTTCAGTCCTCATCTCAGAGAAATTCAGTCTCCAGGCTTTATCAGCTCTCTGTCAAGATTATCAACATAGTGAAAATTAGTGCCAGTTGTTGTGTAATGTGGACAAACTGCCAACTAGGACACTACACCTATTTCACATAGACCCGCAAGCAGCCAACAACAGGCAATAACTGTTGGATCTGGACTGGCTTCTACCCAGTGACCCTAAAGTCATAAATCCCCTGCCATCCATCCCCCTTTAAACTGGGATATTATGTTTAACACCTATGTAGTTTCATTTTCTTTTCTGAAATTGTGTTACTCGTGAGCTTATTTTGTCCGTTGCCATTAGTTATCATGTTATAATGATATACCAAACCAAACCCAAGAAGGCAGAAAATCAGTCTAAAACAGGCCATTTGAGATTTCCTTCTGCTCTATTTTACCTTGCTCTTTATTCCACAAGTGGTGAACTATAGAAATCAGACGAGCGAGATCAGCCTTATTCACACTTAGATGAACTTGCTGTTTATTTGGTAGCATGTGCTACTTTTGGTGGCTGTTCCTCATTTTGAGCTTGGAACGGCACAACTAAGAACCATCACTGCCATGGGTCTTTTGCACAAAGATGTCTGAGATCAAACCAAATCTTCCTGAACTCAAACAGTTGGAGGTTTTCCAGTTCGACAAGATTTATTATAAACGAATTTAATATGGAACATTTCTTTAACCATAAGGTATAATCAAGAACTGGAGAGGGAGAAGATGACATAGGTAACCCTGTCAAGCTGCAAGTGCTGTGTGAGGCCCATTTATTTTCTATTCTTGCCCAACACCCCCTCCGAGAGGGCAGGAGTTAAGAGTCAATGGGGCAAAAACAGAATGGGAGCTTGTGATATAACCCTAATAGTTGAGACAAAGTCAACTCCAGGCCCCTCACTATAATCATTGCACTTGTTCAGTTTTGACTGATATCCCGTCTCCTCAATACTGTGTTTGTCTTTTTAAATGTTTATTTCGAATTAGTCTACAGATTCTGGACTAAGTCAGGCCTCTTTGGGAAAACAAAGTACTGATCCGTTAAATGCTACAGACCATAAATTTACATTCAGTCTTGCAATGGGGCTGGGGAGAGCAGATAAGGTACTAAATACCGGCACTTTTTTTTTTAAACAGGACACTTTTAGAGATTTTGGCCTTTTTTTGGTGGTGGCAACCAAAAAAACTTTCCGAAGGATAAAGTCTTCGCTGCTCTTCCTCCTTTCCGTCTCTTTTCTGCATGAACTCCCTGTGACCCTACTCTTGCCTGAGGGCTTTGGATGCGATTGGAACAGTCCAGTTGGCCTGGCACTGTCCCCACTCCCCTTTTAAAAGGTTAGTTCAAAAATGCAGGTTTTTGTGTGATCCAAGCGAGCAGGATTTGGCCTTTGGATTCATACACTAAGGCGAAAGCCAGACAGCCAGGCTAGAGCTCCCGAGTATTATGTGAAACATAACAACTAGGAGATCAGATTTACTCCTCCTGTAAGCTGCAAACGTGAAGCCATCGTGTGTTGTCATACGTGTGTTTGAAGGGGCAGGGAGGGGAGAAACTTTCAAGTAGTTCCCTTTGGAAAAGGAAATATATATGGGGAGCTGCAGTGAAGTTGTTTCCGCTTTTGTATCTGTGTAGATTTCAATGCTTTTCAAAGCAGGGGGCATTGCCATATCAAAGACTTCAGGAGGAGAGACCGGAGGTCAATGAAAATGCGTCCATCCCGGAGACCCTTTGAAATACCGACACATCACTGCAGGTCCTCTGTTGTTTTAACCAAGAGCTAATTAGCATTGCGCAGTTGAAAGACAGATGGCCAAATACATGAGAATAATATCGACAACATTACATCTTAAAAGTGTGACATAGTTTTCCAATCAAGCTATTTTTAAAAAGTTTTATTTCTCCTTCCTCTTAAAACCCCAGAGTTTTGGTTAAAATGGATCGCCGCAAAAAACTTGGGCTGAATGTGGTCTGAGCTCACTATTGCTAAGGGTCTGTTCCATGCAAGTGACTGACTTTTCAAGAATTCGGCACTTACCTATTTCCCAACGTTTGAGGCTTTTAAAATCGGATTGTGATGCCATGGGTAATTATAATATTTCATCCATATGGACTGATACTGGGATAGTTTCCAAAGGTTTGCAGTTCAGTGATTTACTACAGAAAAAAAGAGGAGATTTCTTAGCATGAGGCTTAATATTGGTCACATTGGAGACTGAAGGTCATCCACTCAACTTCTGGAACAAGAACATGCACGTGTTCCTCTTTACTTCAACCCTCTTTTGTGATTCTTGACTTTGGTAGCGTGAATTCGGCCCCTCACAACCCTTTGATGTGCAGTTACCCTAATGCGAACCCCTATAAAAGTTGCTTTTGTTTTTAATTAAGACAACCCTGTTTGCAAACCACGCTTCTCTAGGCTTTTGCACTGTAAAGGTGGAAAAGAGGCAATATGCCTCGTGTTTTGTAATCACCTTGAGTCCGAATTTTTTTTAGAAATCGGAAAACAGACAAAAGGCATTGGAGCTACTGTTATAACTCCTCAGACATACTGAAGCAAAGTTTGACCCTGGCAGAAGGCATAAAGACGAGATGGCAATTATACCACATGTTCCCAAAACCCTCCCACAGCCATTTCACTTTCATCTGGTCTGTAGCTGTTTATTAATTTTGACTAGTTTTCAGCTCTGGGTGATTTTGTCATTTAAAAAACCAAAACCAAAACCAACAACCATGCTCTAGCAATTAATTTAATTCAGAATTATTCAAGACAAAGCCTATTGTTCACAAAATATAAATACAATACAAATCCGGACAAAGCGTTGATAATTCGGAGTTTAGACATTTAACAGGTCAGTTAGTCCTTGATAGTACTGAAGCTATCTGAGTAATGATGGTTTCCCCCCACATAGGCACATTGAAAAGTAGGAGCAATTTAAAACACCTTGTAGTGCAAACGTTAACTTCTCCGTCAGTGCAGAAACTCAACTGAACCAGCCAGTTTGCATCTTCTTTGGCTCTTTTACGAATAGCAATAATCTTCCTTTAACCTAATTTCGTTGCATATATATGACTAAGCTTGAGGGCTCAGTTTAAAAGGTCAACCAAGACCATACAGATACAGGCACAACGTGTGCCGGCTGCTTTACCAACAACAACAACAACAAATTCATAAGGCCAAAGAGGAAATTTAGCAGAACGTTTTGACGGACAGTTTTCCCTGATAAACCCATACATAAAATGTAAACAAGTTGCAATAACGAGCAATAGTATATTGTTACAGTCCTGCATTTAAAAAAAAAACAAAAAACCAGACCGATATTACATACACATACTTCCTTACACAGATACAGCCCAACTATTTCATTGGCAGTGATAGCCTTCGTGAAATGACTCATTTCTTTTTTGCTCGGGTTGTGCAGGATTAACACCGTGGAGATGCTTTCTGCATTCCTTAAAAAGTGTCTGAAACTCGGCTTTCCTTTCCTGGCAAGTAGCTGTCACAACAGCTGGCCCTGGGAGGTGCTCGCGGCATCAGCAGGAGTCTTTGGCAGGAGAGGAGGGTTCCGAATTGCTGCCTGGCTTTGGGGGCCTGTGCCCGGCGGGGGAGAGCTGAAGGGACGTTACAGGGGAAGGGCTAAGCAGCCCTTCTCTTTCCCGTTTCTTTTGTTTCATTCTTCTGTTTTGGAACCAGATTTTCACTTGAGTGTCACTGAGGTGGAGCGAGTTGGCGATCTCCACGCGGCGGGCCCGGGTGAGGTACTTATTGAAGTGAAACTCCTTTTCAAGTTCCGTGAGTTGCTTGGTGCTGAAATGGGTCCGGCCCGCGCTGGGGGGACCGTGCGCTCCGTAGGCGGAGAGGAGTCTGCCTGCAACACAAAACGTTCGTTCAGTAGCCGTGAGAACCGGGCTCGGTGCACCGAGCCGTTTCTCTGGGCGCTGCAGGGGCGAAGAGGCAACGCTCTGCGTTCACGTTTCACGGGGCCGCTCGCGGCTTACAGGCACTTGAGGCGAGATAAGGAAACAATAAGTGACACTGCACGCGAGCCGCTGCATCCTCGCTTCGCTCTGAGCGCCCCTCCCAGCCAGGCGCTAAGGCGCCGGCTCTGTGGCCCTGTGCCCACGCAGCCCCCTCTCCGAGCCTGACACTTACTTTTCTTGGCTGCCTTTCTTTTCACTCTCATCCACTCGAATGGACTGAGCGCGGCGGAGGGCACCCCTGAGGCCGGGGAGTCGGGCTTCGGGTAGGTCCCCGGGGACGGGGAGACGCTCTGAAAGCCCCCCGGCTGGAAGCCAGGCGGTTCTTGGAGGCAGGGGTGGAAGCGGCTCTGCTCGGCCAAGGTGCTGTAGCCGACGGGGAGCAGCGATCCGCTCCCGGAGAAGACAGACGTTGCATAGTGCAGGTGGCCCCCGCCAGCGCCCTCCACCTGGTGACTGGCTCCGTAGGGCAGGTCGTAGGCTGAGCTCTGAGGCAGGCCGCTGAAGTCGGCCGCAGGTGGAGCGGATTCGTAAGCCCCCGCCAGGGCGCAGGGAGGGAAGCGAGACGCTGCTGCTGGCCGCGCCGGGCCGGGAGGAGTCCCCCCGGGGCTGCCCACGTGCGCGCTCTCCCTGCGCTGGGGGCACGAGGGCTGCAGGGCGACGATGCCGGGCTCTGCAGGGCAAAGCCTAGGGGGGGCGGGCAGGGCATCCCCGCGGGACACGTGCTCCAGGTAGAAGCTGGAGTTCATGTCCTGGCGCAGCGCTGGGCCAGCGGCCGGGGGGCGCGGGGCAGGAGCCCGCTGCTGCTGCCCGGGCCGCTCTCTGGATCTGCCCTCCTCCTCCCAGAGCCATCGCAGCGGCGGAGGTAAATATTGTCCTAATATAGAGCCAGCGGGCTGGCACGTGCTGCCCGGTGGCCAATCGTAGCCCTCCGTGGAGAGCCCACCTCAAGGATGCTGGGTGCTGCTAGCTGCCTTCTGCCCCGGCGCAAACTTTGCCAAGGGAGAAGCGGGCTGCTGCGCGCAGGACCCGGGCAACCCACCCTCGGAGCGCTGCTACGGCCAGGGAGGCAGCGTCTGGCGTTGCCCTGATCCGGCCCGAGCTCAGGCTGCCCCCCGCCCAGGTAGGGGGATGGGGCAGGCAGGGAGCTGAAGGTGGGACAGGGAGGGAGGCGCTGTCCGCTGGCCTTTTTCGCACTAGATGGTGGCTAGGCGGCTGGGGCGCAGAGCAAGCTAGGGCTGCTCCGGCGCGCCCCAATCTGTTTTCATTTCCTAACCGGCGCCTCGGACCCCTGTTATAACCCTAACTGGCCAGGGGGCCCGCCTTGGTTCCCGCGGCAGTTTTAGTGCAGGAGGCAAAGGGAGCGCACAGCTGGCAGCTCACCTCATCTGAACTCGAGCCCTTTGAGCCACTGCAGAAGGCTCTAAATTGCCAAGTAAACGTCTCAGCCTTGCTCCCTATGGGAGCGGATCCGGCCAAGCCTCGCTGGGCTGTTCTAGTAGCACTTTTGCGTTGTTTAGCAAGAGCTCTGCTTCCCTGTGGTCATCTCCCCCTCTCTTAAGGTGGAATATAATAGTAACGTCTTATTAGGTATTGCAGTGGAAGGCGCAAGTTTCTTTGATTTGGTGGTGTCTAGTGTATTTCAGAGGCGTCCCTACTTTTTCCCTGCTGTGTAATCTAGGCTTGCTTGCAATAAACCGTGAAAACTATCTTCTGCCAACTTTGTGATATCTCCGCCTCAGATGTCTCCGTGTTTTCCCTCAGAGGCGCTTCATTGCTGCAGCTGGGTTTTCTAAGAAATCCGAGGTTAAAATGCATCCGGAAGACAGTTCAGATCTGGAAGGGTTCGATGTTACTGTGCGTCACAACAATTAATGGATCTGCTCCATCAGATAAGTGCTTTGTAGTGTCTTGAAAGTGAATCCGAGGGCACACAATGTTAATGGGCTCTCATTTTCCCCTGGGCAGTATGATATTGTTTAGTGAGTGTTTATGACTGGCACAGAAATAAAAAACAGGAAAGAGATTAGAGTAAATCTCACTGCTCTCCCAAACTTTCTAATCTTCATTTCCCTAGGGCAGTAAGGAATTATCCTGGTGGGGGGGAAGATTTGACTCCACAAGACAAGTCATCCCCCAAGTTCTCCTAAAAAGGACTTTCACGTATAAAATTTGACTCATGAACTGTTGGGCTCTATTCCACTCCAAGTCTAATTTACATGAAGTCACTACGCGCTAAGAAGGCACGTGGTTTAAATATTTTGAGTACTCCTTGCCTTTCATGACGCCTGACAAAGAAGGTGGCACCTGTCATGTAGTCCACGCTTGGAAAGGGAGCGGGGCTGCAGTATAAAGTTTTGAAATATGCTTCCTTCTCTTCACAAGAGGCCTACAAAGTTCAAAGGCAGTCCCTTCAAAGAAGGGGAAAGCCACATTCATAATTCAGTACTAGTGAATATAAAGCCCTACTTTCATTCCCAGTACAGTAATATACTCCGAAGGTACACCTCCCACACCAAACAATGTATAGGATAACGTGAAAACTGCATTGAAGAATTCGTGAACGGTTTTTCTATCTGAACCCTACTCATCGCTGTGTACCGCAGATCCAGTCCTGTCCAGTTAAAAGGGGGCAGCCCTCACTGAAGTCATGTAATCCAGGCAGAATCTGGCCCCACTCCTCAGATTTTTCATGGGGATTCAAGTTAAGGGGTCATGCCTAAAACAGGCCCGTTGCTTCTGACACACACAAATGATGGCCTGCTCACTAGAGCAACAGAGCACCTGCAATTCCCACGTAACAAAGGGGAAAACTTTCATCCTAGTGCTACCAGTGAAAGTTGTAGACACGCAGGCCGTAGTTTGCATTCCATACCTTGATGACTGCATTAAGAAGGTAGGATTCGGGACACAGTTTTAAGGAAGGGAATCAGTAGGACAGCACAAGTGAAGTATTTAATAATAAACAAGCTCTTAAGGGTTGGAACTGCCATTAGACATTTCAGCCAGTGCTTACATCCCCTGAAATGCTTAGTTACCTTCAACCGTTCAAAACAAGGACTTCATTATTTTCTCTTGAATAACAGGGGAAATTCCTGTGATTCGGAGCAACAAACCAAAGAGCTGCTTTTTACCCCTCTTTTCGGACCCAGTGTCCCTTTACCTAAACGTTGGGGTTTGTTCAGTAGCTGGTCATTCTAACAGTAGAACAGCTAGAAGTCTGTCCAATTATCTCCCTCACACCTTTGCTTTTAAGCATTCAACTCAAGCACAGAGATTCTCTAGGCTGAAATTTACTTAACATTAACAGTGTTGTCCTTTTCTAGTGTATAGATGGCAGAAAAACAGAAGTGTTTTGGATGAGATTTTTCTACCATATCATTTTGTAAAATAAAATATTGCAGGGACACTGGACCTTTGTGGATTAATGCTTTTGTGGTGCAGCTAAATCAAGAGCTACTGCAGTTAGAATAACAGTGTCTACAGCACAGCTACATTAAAAACAGCCAACCAACCATTTTTTACTTAGTTACTGTCACACGGATTCTTGGATTAGGTTTTTCCCTGAATACACCTCGACACATTCTGCTGCTGCCAACTATGGAGTCAGTGCTCCACCCTAATGGGAATCTCTCATATTTCGGTTTGCAGGGGATCCATTTATGAACTCAATGGTTATGATCCCACAATATATATATATATATATAACCAAATGAGGCGGAGACCGGATGTGTTCAGGAAATTTAGTTTTTGTGTCCATTTAAATCCAGACCGTGGTGATATGAGGGTCAACACAGCTGGCTGGTATACACTTCCCGTGCACATTCACTGAGATCAAGAGAGTTTTGAAAAAAAAGCCATTTTCATCGGAGCTGTTGATGCTCAGCAGCTTCAGGCAAGCACCAAAGTTTTCCTAAAAGGGGGTGTCTGGAAAAGAATCCAGGGAAGTTGAGGGATGGAGAAGGGAATCTTACAGTTAGAGGAAGGGATAGTGTCAGTAGAGAATACTGGGGCGGCTAAGAACGTGGATGTGGAAATCCATTGAGCGCCCAGTTTCTGGATGGAAGAGCCCACAGGAGACCATTTAGGTGAAAGCTGGGCATGTGCCTGGAATAAGTGGAATCCAGAGTGCAAAGGCGCTGTTACCCCCCTCCCCGCCCCCGGTAGAGAAATAGCCTAAACCAAACCATGTTAGCTAAGGTGCGAACAATAGCGGCCGTCCTCTTCACAAACACGAGCCTCTTAAACGAATTAACTCCACAGCCGAGTTGGATTCATAAATAATATATTATAAGGAAGTCTAACAAACAGTTGGAGTGCAGGCACTTATTTAAAAAGCATTAGTACGTTACACCCTGCTCAAACATTGCCTTCGCTAAAGGCAAAGGTAGCTTTGCCAAGTAGAGTCAAAGTACTTCAGAATTTGGCCAATTTGTCGTTTTGTTCATTCGCCTTCATGTTTACAGGATGAAAATCCTTTTCTCCGACGGAAATCTTCAAGGTATCAGCTGGAACAGAACTATTTTCCTTGCCCTGGCATCCTTGATGGTTCTAATAAGATTGAAAATCCTCACGAGTGGGAGTATAGGCTAAGTGACCTAGGAGACAGTTTTACACTACACTAGCGTAGATGTAACAGATTCTCCATGAAATCTAGGACGTGAAAGCCCTAATCCAAATACACACTTGGGTTCTCCCACGTTAGTGTGCGATGTTTTTACAGAGAAGTTGTTTAGTGGGTGCAGTTACTGTGGATCTAGACGTATACGGGGTCATACACATTCTCATTTGAAAATATTCCTGTTTTAAAGTGGCTCTCCAGGAAAACGGATCATGTTCATGATGAGTAGACATGAAGAGCTTATGATAAACTTTTCAGCAGTATTTGCCAAAACATTCTGAATTGGCCAGATTGTGAACATTAGAGATATTTGAAGAGAAAAATTGAAATGCAGTGGAGCAGATAGATTTTATGAAGTTTTTCATAGGGACTACAGTTGATGACTGGCATTGATGCAAAAAAAAAAAAAAATGAAGTCATCCTACCATTCTAGGGGAATCCAAATTCAGCTCCTGGGAAAACATGGACGCCCCGTAGACGCAATTCACTTATTCCTTCTCTGGGCTGGCCTTTGGAGCAGTTTTGATGGGGTCTGGAGGATTTTGCCCCCCTGGATACATGATAGTGGAAGGTGAAATGGGGAGACTAACGGAGATCCTCCCAACGATGGACGGGAACTCTTAACTCTGCAGATACGCTAGCCCGTTATGCAAAGAAACAGGGGAATTCCCTGTAATTCTCATCAGCAGTCGCTGAAATAAGACCTGGGCTGATGGCCTCCAGTCTCTGCTTTCCTCACATTACCTGGGCTTTAGCAGGGGTGGCCAAGCCGTGGTTTGTGAGCGGCAGGGGGCTCTTTTACGGTTAAAACGCAGCTCGTGGAGACCCCTATGCACCTCCCCACACACACTCGAGCTTCTGTCCTGCGGCAGGGTGATGGGGCAGAGGGTTCTGCCCAGCAGGAAGCGGGGGGGGGGGGGGTGTCTCTCGGGGGTCAGTAAGTTTGGCCACCTGTGATCTATAGGGAAGATTAAGTGGAGAGTGTGCTGGGAATGAACGGCTTAGCGACATCGGAAAGGCCTGTTAGGGGACTGCAAAAAGGCACACCCGCCCCGTAGCACCCCTACTGGCCAAGCAGCTCTGCAGCACCCTCCTTTGGTTTACCCCTGCAGGGCGCCTTACAAATGTAAGGCCTTAAAGTCACACCACCACTCACTCGTGGGGCTCCTCTCCTTCACCCGGAAGAGAATCCTCCTCTCCAGCGGGCCGCTCCCCAGCTTTCCCCTTGGCCTCTTTTCCCACCGTTGTCTCAGCTCAGTTTTGGGCTTCTCCCCCAGAGAGGATCTAAGCTACACCCACGCTCTTCCCTGTTCTGGGAAGGCCATTGCCCACCTGCCTGCTTGGTAGCTATTGGTCCCCGAAGCTCAGCCTCTCCTACGGCCTTCTGCTCGCTCTAGGCCACGGGAGATGCCTGACGCACTGCAATTACAATTACACCTGCACCTTTCCCTCCCCCCCCCTTTATAAGGCCCAGGTGCCTTCCTTTAAGCGCAATTGGACAGCAGGTAACCAGTCGCAGGTGCATTCGACGCCACTCTCTTAAAGGCATCGGTCACCCTATATAGGGAGGCAGCGCACAGTCTTACTTTACAATTGTTGTCAGTTAACACGCACACACACACAATATATATTGGATTGTTCCTACACTGACAAAGTCCATGATTATTATTTTTGAAAAGAAAAGAAAAAAGAAAGGCCGGCAAGTACTTCAGGCTGTTCAGAGCCAAACCCAGCCTTCGACTCGTGGGACTCCCACCATTCACGCAATACCACAGGGCCGGTACTGCTGCGGGAGATTGAAAAAATAATTCTATAACAGCTACATTTATTTTCAAGTCCAGTCTAGCAGGGACCTTGCAAGGCAAAACGTTAATTAAATTAATGAATTAATTGACTAATTAAACGTTTTAACTTTGATACATAAATGTGAGCTGCTTAATTAAGTACCTAAAAGTTATTTGGGGGGGGGGAGGGAAATGTTTTAATTAAATCATTTGTGCCAAATCCTTCTGGCTGAATCCCAGATTTGGTTTTGGGCTGAGATCGGGGCGCAGGCAAATGTGAGCCAGCGAAGAGGTTCTCGGAGCTATCACAGAACCTATAACGGCTTTGAATCGAAATAGGGTGGACAAAGCCCACCTTTGCTTTTCGGGAGCAGATTGCACTGTTGTGTGTTGCCTTCAGGAGCAAAATTCCCAGTGTGGTGACGTGTGTGTGTGTGGGCACAAAGTCTGGTGAGGCTGTTTGTTACCCAGAGGGTCACTTTTTGCATTTCGGTTTTGTTTTTTTGTGACTAAAGGATTCAGTTGCGCCCTCCCTGCTGGAAGCTGAATGCAGAGCGTTCGCCCGTGAACATTAGGTTGCGGTTTTCTGAGCTTCGGTTTCTGTCTCCTCCGGCTGCGGTTTCTGGTCGAATCCCAGCTGGCCCAGACTCGAGCTGAAGGAGGAGGAACCGCTGTCGAGTGAAAAGTGCACATCGTGTGATTGATGAACTCTTAATAGAACCCATCCCCCCCGCCAGCCCCGCGCCCACAGCCTTCCCACTGCAACTGCTCGCTTGGTAATGGCGAGCTGTTGCCTGCGCCGTCATTAACTTGAGATCTAGTCTCCAGAAAGTGTCACGGGCTAGTGTAACGTTGGGCTAAGCCCATCTCACGACTTTTAGAAATATACCTTGTGGGTTCATAAATATGTAACAACACGTGGTCCTAGAGCCAACCCACTCGGCCCGCTCATGGTACACGCAGAAGAGAGCGGCTCTTTGTGCCGCCGCTCGGTCACAGAGCTATTGTTCCCAGCGAGCGAGTTCGAACTCACGTCCCCTTGGGCAGACCCAGCGTTACTGCAGAGAGCGCTCGTGAAAGCCGTGCAGAGCAGGTCTTGCGTTGTGTCTTATTATTGGCAGACTTTGGAAAGCTAAAAAGAGACAGGAACTAAATAAAATTGGAGGGTCTTCTTCTAGCTTTTGTTTAACTGCTCAGCCATCTTTCTTTAGCAGCACCAAATCCCAGTTAGACGGTTGCAGGCTTTGAACTGGAGGGCAGGATTTCAGCCATTTGCACATTGCAGAATGTGAATGAGCCAGGGCCAAATCATGCTTGAGCTGAGTGGATTCAGAAGAGCTACTGGCGTTGAGTCCGGCGAGCAAGCTCGAGCCCTAGCAGTGACCCTAGGTGTCCCTGCGTTCTTGTTTAATTCTTGCTGAATTAAATGGTGCTTTTGGATCTACCTTCCAATCAACGTCAGATGGTTTCCTTGGTTTTCCACCAGGCTGGCAGAGTACAAGGAACCCAGCTCCGCTTTCTACGACGGATTATTACTTACAAACAATTCACTACCGGGGTTTTACAATTAGCCTCCTCTCTTTAGCCGCTTCTACATAAATAACTTTTGCAGGGTTTTGCAATTATTTACATGCCAGCTCTGCAACTCTGGCTTTATTGGCACACTCTTACTAGATGCATTTTAAGACTATTTGGCAGGGTTGTCTCCCTCCGGCTTCCTTTTTATGGTGCCGCTGTGCAAATGGTTTGATATTTATTTTACCCTGTTCCCTCCTGCTATTTCAACTCAATTCGCTCAAACTTGCCATGTCCATCCTTTAAACCCGAGTCCGTGCCAGACCTGCTGCAGCCTTTTCAAAGGGCTGCAAAGTCTCTTCCAGCCCCAGCGGTGCCCGTTCCATGGGGCCTTAGCATTGAAAACGAAGGGCAGCTTGCAAGCCAGACAGTGTACAAACATAATGCGGGGGTGGCAGGATGGCTTTGAAAAGCCAGGGCTTTCAAATCTGGAGAGCTCCCGCCAGTTTCGGTGTCAGGCTATTATTACCGATACTCCTCTTCTGACTGTTATGTTAGGGAGTTAATTATAAATACATCTGAAGTAGACTTAAAGTATGATGAACCCTGCAATTGTAGACATTGTAGTGATGGCTCTAAAACAGATACAAGAGTCAGACAACGGTTATAAAATCATCCAGGGAGAAAAAAAGACACCTCCCCCGCCCCCCGCGACCTATAGGAAATAACTGTTTCATAAATTATTTCTTCTTCTATAGGCTTTGTATCGTGTTTTCCTGTTGACCATTTTAGGATGCGCTACCAAATACAAACAGAAAGAAAGGGTCCCTGAAGGAGAGGATCACGTGACAAAGAGGCGCCCGGGATATCATGACTATCGCACTTCCACATTTATTTAAAACAACAACAATTCACAGGAATTGTACCTCTAAAATATTAAAGTAAACGATGTGGAGCGAGTAGCACAGAGATGATGACAAAGTCCCTAGCCAAAAGGTTGCATATATAGATACGTATTTCTCTGGGTTTTGTCAAATACAGAGAGTTAATGTGGTGGTGTTCAGGAAATTCAATCTAGGGCATTTTTTCTCTGACTCCCACCCCGTCCCACAGCCGATGGGACGTTTAAACTAACTAGCTGCTTTCCACGGTTTGGAGAAAAGTCTACCACTTTTGCTAGGGTCGTTCTGTTGAATTTGAGCTAGGAGGAGCCATAACAAGTGGGATAAAGGGAATAACGTTTAGTGAAGGTGGTTAGTATCTTAGCCCCAAGATCTGGCGGAGTGGGGTACTAGACTGTACGGCTTCAGCCATCAATTCTGCGGCTGTCTCTGGTCTGTTATAAGTGATTTTACCTGGGCGGGCGGAGGGGGGGGGTGATCTTTACAGTCCTACATTCAAACTCATTTTCTGGTAACGCACAAGGGGAGATCTGTCTTTATTTTTTCAGGATGTGGTTTAGAGAAAGGTTCCCGTTTTCTTTTAATCAATTCTGTGGATTATAATGGAGTCTTCGGGGTCTAGATTTGCGGACTATCAGAATAATACAAAATAGTTGCGTATGCTCCGTGATCTTAAACGTCTCCTTTATTTTTTGTTGCGATCAGGACTCTTGGGCTGCAGTCTTTATACAGGTTGCAAATGTTACTACAGTCAAAACAACATTAAGCATTATAAGTGATGCTAAACGTCAGTCTAGCTTTTAAATCAGTTTCAGCATACAGGCATGTCCCATTCAATCCGTACAGTGTTTCTACACCCATTGAGGTCGCCCAACTACAGTGCGTAACTCAAAAAAACAACGGAGGAGGTACATAAAAGTGCTATTTTCTTAGTTATTTTCCTGTGCACACGTTTGAAATTGTAAATAATAAGTGGATTATACAGGGCAGAAGTTTACCTGCTTCTTAAATGAAAAATTAAGGTCCTTTTCCGCTCCCATTTATTGACTTCAGTAGGGCCAGGATTTCAACCGCTGAGTTTTGCTATTGACCGTAAAGGGAGCAGGATCTGGCTCCAAGCCTTTTTAATCACAAGTGGTCTCCACAATCAAAACGCGTAAATAGAGGTCACATTGTTCCCTCATCTCCACACTAGATATCTTCCATGAGCAGGAATTAATTCAGATCAAATAAATCTCCCCCGTTCTCTCAATGCATAATCCTGCAGAGGTAACAGGCACAGGCACTGATTAGGTTCAGGTTATTTTTTGAAACTCTCAGTTGCTATGGTTATTATTTTGAATACCATTTTTTAAAGACAAATAGGAAGAGCTATTATAAGAAATTCCTTTGGGGCCTGATCCAAAGCCCAGTGAAGTCAATGGGCGTCTTTCCATTGACTTCAATGGGGCTCGGATCAGGCTTTTAGAAGCCTGCCATGCCACTAAGCCATTTTTGTCTCTTTCTCAGTAGCACTTAGGAACGGGTGGTTTGGCCCTGCTCAGAAATGGATTTTCAGCGTCAGTGAATCGTCTGTGACTGTCACTGGACCAGGCGTTATGGAAATGAAGCCAACCCGAATGTAAAGACAAACTTCAGCCTTCCTGACCTCGCTTGATGCTCTTACGCGATTGGTTTTTGGTGCTGCTGGGGGAGGGGTTCGTCCCTGGAAATAAATGAAGGTTTGGAGCCCCGCACAGCTCAGCACTCGCAGTCGTGTTTTGTTGTATCTAGGTTGCCATGGTTCAGAACACTAATTGCACGGTCAAAAGGAGCTGAATTTATGCCGAATGTGAAAGCGGGTTGTTTATAATTTATGAAGTTTTAAATGGCGGGCCAAGGAAGCGTCTCTCTCTTAGGTTGCTGGGGCTTCTACACACACTATAAAAATGCCAACAATAAAGACAAGGTCACATTACTTCTAATAATTAGGTTATGATCCTGGGGTTCTGTCGCAGTTACATCAGATTTGCCTCTACCAGAATAAGAGAGAAGAAACGGAATTTATTTATCACACGACCCCTCTTCCACCCTACCGCCCACAGTCAGAAGATTTGGAGAAAGAGATCTGCAAGCTTTGACTCCATGGCATACGAAGATATTATATACCAGTGCTCCCTGGTAACACTGTGCTTTTAGTCTAAAGCAATTAATTTTTTTAAAAGGAAGTGTATTTATAATAATTTCCCTGGTAACACGAATGTAAAAGGAACTAATAATAATATAACCTAGCTCAGACACCATCTGAAGTCTAGCCCATAAAACAGTAGACAACACTTGCACTATAGATCCCCGCAGACTCAGAAGATTTACGTTGAGTAACGTGAGCTACTATAACATGCCTACTGGAATACACAGATTATGCATTTTTGATTGATAAGCGGCTGAAGTGAAATATGTCTGAAGAACATAAAAATAATCGACATGTACCAGTTCAGTTTTAGATCTATTCCCTGCAAACTGTAACACAACGCATTGTACTTGTGTAATTCACGAATAGAATGTATTACTATTTATCTTATTGATTATTTATTTAAAATAGTCATAGCTTATCGCTCAAGAAATAATCTATGTGTAAATCATCATAGAAAACAATTGTAGGTCTCGAAGTGGTTAAAATATGTCTTTGATCAAAGTAGTTTATTCTGTTTTGTTTACAGCTCTACAACACGTATATTCAAATCTGCTTGGGTAAAAGTGAGATTTTAACAAAAAGATACACTTCTTTTCGTGACATTTTAAAAATAGCACAGCGAAAAATTAAATAATATTTCAAACCATTATTGTCCAGCGAAACACAAATATCAGAAAATAAAGATTTTTCCATGTTGACCAGAACTGTAGGAGTTAAATATTTCTCACACTGGGAATTCCAGGTCTTGTCATCAGGGGATGGAGCAGTTATTTGTCAAACTAAAAAGTGATGCGTCGGGACGATTTTGCTGGGAATACAGAAGATTTGAATCTTAACTGAACACTTTTAAAAGCGATAAGAATACCGTCTTCCTGGAAGGACATATATGGTTACTAACATAGCTAATACCATTTCTACGTTTACAAATCGTTGTAAATCCGGCAAGAGATCAAACACAGTCATGTAAATAAAAAGGACGACATAAGATGTGTATACTTCTTTGTTTCTTTTACGAAATATTTTGTTAACGGCAGTAAGATTTGTTTTCACAAGGAATGTACCAATATCTGCTACAGAAGATTACACGGATGGAGATCATTTCCTAACTGAAAGCTCTTGTGATCATCTCGGAATAGTTTGTTTACCTACTCTGTACCTCAGTTTCTACTCTTAGCGGCTTCCTTTCATTTGTATATATTTGATTGTCAATTTTCTTTCATGTTTTAATGCGCGAAATTAAGCTCGGGCTTCCAATGATGTCTAAAAAATTGATTTATGGTTAGTATGAAGACAACAGTATAAATAACAAAGGAGACGGGCAGCTGCAGCACGGATTGCTATGGAAACCCTAATTCAATTATCACTATTAGACAGTTTCTAATTTTTTGCATTCTAACATTTTTTTTTCCTATTTCAGATAGCTAGAATGTAATGCGAACAAAATAGCCCACCGAATTAATGTGTGCAATAGATAGCTAATCAATAAATAAATGCCAACCTCTCTGAGGTTTTAGTATGTAGAAGTTTATCAGAAACAAAATGGCCGAGTGCTCAGCTTTGCATTATTAAAACAGATACACTTCCAACTTAAAAAGATTGCTTATTTTTCAAATCTAAATAGATATTCAAACGGTACCAGACAATTTGAAATAAATACACTTTATAAAAATGTGTAAGGGCTATTCGTGTGATGTCACAGTTTGTTTTACTCTATTAAAGATTTACAGTTTGCTGTCTTAATTAATCCTTACATAAACTACAAACACCAGCCACTGTTACAACTGTTCAAAACTACTCTCTCAACTATTTCAGACCAAATATACTAAATAGGTGAAATGTAATAGTCACCATGGACCTGACTCAATCTCCCGAAGTTATGGTGAATAAAGTCTACAAATATCCACATAAATACATTAAGACGAGGATAAATAATCAGTGATACAAAAATGTCTCGCTTAAAACAATAAATACATAGCCTTTAGTCCAATGCAATCCTTACATTACTGAAGAATTCATAAATTAACTTCTCTGAAATAAGCTTATACGCAGGCAAGACCCCATGGTTCACAATTGGTCTAAAAACACCTCAGCATGACGCGCTGCTAATACTAATTGATCTATAAAACTTACCTTCAAGTACATCATTACCAGATTATTAGCCCCTTGGTTTGCAGTATATTGCACTGTCATGCTTAAAACAGCTATCAAAGAAAGGATCCTTTTCATTGACTTATTTAGAGTCGCAAAAAAAGAACGTAGCTGTTAGGGGAGACAAATCCACCCAGAGTAAAGTAACACTGTAAGGTCAGAAAAGTGAGGTAATTTAAACGTGAGTACATTTCGCTCTCTTAATCCATCCCAGTCCACTACAGATGCGTTAGTTTGGGTGCTTCCTGAATCCTTCCCTGAGATGTGTGATGAGAAGTAAGATCTGTGTATGTAGGATGAGGGTCACAAGGTCCATGGTGATGGTTGCCTGGGATCTGAGCAGCGCAGCTGTAGTCCACGCTAGCAGATGAAGGATGAGAAAGATGGCCGATATTGAACATTGGGCCAGAAGCTGGCATGGAATCAACAAAGTTACCGCCGACATAAACGGGGCTGCCCTGCAAATTGGGATTGGCAAAGCCGCCGTTGCTTTGCATGGTGTGATGGTCATACTCTGCTCCCGGGTATCTTTTCTGCTGGGGTAAGCAGCTGCTGAGGGGCGCTGTGTAAGCAGCCAGGCCATACATGTTTTGCTGTGATTTGGCAAAGGATGTTGGCGAAGGAGCATCATAGCTAAGACTATTTACAGATGGAAGCTGGCTGGAATATCCTACGTGATTTGGGCCACTTAAGGGTGGACTTCGGTCAGGGGACTGTCCTACAGGAGAGTGCATGATCCCTTTGGCTTTCTGGTCTTTTTTGTACTTCATTCTCCTGTTCTGGAACCAGATCTTTATCTGACGCTCCGTCAGGTTCAGAAGATTGGCCATTTCCACTCTGCGTGGGCGACAGAGATAGCGGTTGAAATGAAACTCCTTTTCCAGCTCCACCAGCTGCGCGCTGGTGTAGGCGGTGCGGACTCTCTTGGAAGCTGGGCCGGGGGGACTTTTATCTTCGCAGTTATCGCCTGCCGAAGGAAGGGAAACAAATAAAGGTTGATTCTTTTATGGATCCTGACCCAGCAGCCCAGTGAGGACAGGGCAGCCCAGTGACATAAAGAGCGTCCTGTCCAAATCAGATGAACACATGCTACTGTCCCTGTTCTGACTGTGCAAATGACTTCGCTATTGTTAGGAACTGGGGCTGCAACATTCTATGTATATGGAGACTCTGTCACACCGAACCTGTTCCAGTGGTTTGACTATACACGGATCAAATCCCGTGTAGTTTGGTTTTGCTTTTCCCTGGTCTCTTCCACTGGTCTATTTGTACCACACCGACACCTAAACATACACTCGTGTGGTTGACGTTACATAGCTCTTAAAATATCCCCAGTTGGAATTCAAAGTACAATGAGACTTAATGGGCAGAGTACTGACTATTTTAAGCGAAAGCGTGTGTCAGAGATTACTGATGATTTCCGTATATGCCTTTTCCATATCACATTAATTAACGACAAGGTACACACGACCTGAGATCCCCCTGAAAGACACGTTAGTGGCATCATATCCAAATCCCTCTGTCCACGCATGTCTCTTTTTTTAAAAAGCCATATCCAAGGCCCGATCCTGTTCCCAATTTGCACAATATCAAAATTGCTTCATATTGCTTCAAGAGGGAGCAGGCCAGGGGTCCGTAATCCGGATTTTTATCTGAGCCTAAAGCACCAGAGAGGGGAAGTAATTATAAGGAGCAACAGTGGATAATAAAAGGGGTGAAAATAAATTAGATAGCGGGGGATTCATACATATTCTCAATCCAACTGAATGGAGAAAGTGGGGGAGGGATGAGGGGCTCCTTTTTCTTTTATCCCAAAGCAGAGCAAAGGCCCAATGGCAGGATTTTAAGCCAGCGGAACTGCTAGCAAGAGTAGGCCAGACAGGGGATTGGCCTTATCGCTTTCAAATCTGAAGAGATGCTCTGACTACTGGAGAAAAGATTGGGGGGAGGGGGGGCCCTTCCCAGGGATGAGTGTGAGGAGTACGTGTTTTTCAGCGCTTGTGCTGTCTGTATTTCTAAAGGCTGGCTCCGGGCTAGAAGCCATTTCAGAGTCAGGGAGAGCGGACAGACTGAAGCGTTGAAAAGGAGGGCCCGGGAGTGTGGTTTTGAATGGCGAGCAGGAATTCATGCCCTACACCGCTGCTCCGGGGGCCTCTCTCTGTGGTGCCGCCTCGAATGGCCTCGACCAAAGCAACACGCCAATTCGGGTGCTCCTAGGGGGAGTTGCTATGTACAGTGAAGCAGGCCCCGAGCCAGGAGGCCCTCATTCGCCAACTCCAGAAACCACGGAGCGGAGCATGTCAAAAATGCGGGTGCCACTCCTTCCCCGTGCTACCTGGGCCTCTGGCTCCCTGCCTTCCTGGCCAGGGGCGCTCGCCAGACTGATCAATGTGCTGCTTAGCGGGACCGGGACCAGCCGTGCTGGGGGGTGACCCAGGACAGGGGAGCGTGTCGGGTACCTGAAGCGGCGCAGTTGCTTTTCTGCTTGGAGTTCTGCCGGGACTCTTTCATCCAGGGGAAGATCTGTTTGCTAATGGTGGCGGAGGAGGAATTGGAGGCATTGGGGCCGCCTTTGGATTTTTTCGGGGGGGCCGCATTGGTGGGGTTCGGTGGGGAGGAAGGGGGCAGAGCAGGCGGCGGCTGCTGCTCTCCTATACCCGGGGGCTGACTGCCAGCTTGGCTGCCGCCGTTGGTCCGCATGCAGCTGCCATTCAGCTCGCTGCTTTTGTGGGCCGGGGCTCGGGTGGGAGCCGCCGAGCTCTGAATGGAGCAGGCCGAGCTCGAGTAGTCGGTGTCCAGGGCGGCTTGTGTGTAAGGCTGGTGGGCCGAGCTGTAGCTGTAGGCGTCGGCTTTGCTGTAGGTGTAGCCCCCGAAGAGCCCGGAGTTATCGTAGTAAGCGGTTTTCTGCATCTTGCTCTCTGGGATCGCCGAGGCCTGGGCACCCTGCTCAAATAACATTGACTGGATCCCAGAGGCTCACGTGTTCGGCCTGGGCCACTCACTGCCTAGAAAGCCACCTAGGGGGAAACAGCAAGAGACACAAAAGAAACTTTCATTAGGAAGAACTGGTTTGATTTCAGAGACTTTAAGGCCAGAAGGGACCATCTCGATCATCTAGTCTGACCTCCTGCACACCGCAGGCCACAGAACCTCACCCACCCACTCCTGCAATGGGCCCATAACCTCTGACCGAAATGATGAAATCCTCAAATCTTGATTTAAAAACTGAAAGTTCAAACCAGCAAGTGTCTACTGCCTCACGCTCAGAGGAAGGCTGTAAAACCCCCAGGTTAAAAAACAAACAACCAACCAAACCAAAAAAAAAAAAAAAAAAAACCCTCCACAGTATCATGAAGGCAGATATCTCTTTTAGCCACCACCACTCATTACAAACACACATGTATACACACTGCCTCACCTGCTTACATATAGATTCACAAACACTAACTCACTCAGTCCTACACTTTGACACTCAGACATGCTAAAATTGGGCTAGTTATTATATTCCTTTCATCTGTATATTTCATAGGCTATACTTTCTGATCTTTTACCTTGAGAGAGCTAGAGGGAGACTATAGAATGGATTAACTTCACTAAGAAGCTACACTGAACACAAAATGGGTGAAAAAATACATTAAACAATTAACAAAATAATGATAATCTAGTTGAATAGACAGACAGATAGTTCGATCGCTCAGTGTCTTTCTGCAGGTTTCCTTCTCTCTCTAAACAAAAAGCCTAGGTCAACTCACCTAAGGGAAGGGATGAGCATTGGACCTGATCTCTTTAAAATCTGACGAGATTCTCAGATCATCGCAGAAATAATTGGGAACACACACCTAGTTGCCAACAATCGCCCAGACATTAGGAACACATTTCAGGACTTGTTTAATTTCCTCTTGCTCTGAGTTTGTTTTTTGGTTTTATGGTTTTATGTTTTTTGTTTTTTTTGTTTTTGTTTTTTTTGAACTTTGAACTGATGCTCAATAAATTTACCTCGGTACACTTGAGCCATTAACAATTTGTTAGGCTTTCAATGAAAAACGGGAGGTTTACACTGTCCCACAGCATTATTCTATAATAACTTTAGATCCTTTAAAAATTCCCAGCTGTATCGAAATGAATTAACTACTATATTCCTTGTGTGCACTGGATCTTATACATTCTTCCTTCCCTGTGCTTCCTAGAATGTGTTTTAAAACCACACATGCCCTTTCCTCTAGCTCTTTGTTTTGTTTTTTCCAGCTGCACTGTCATATTATCATGTATTTTCTTACGGTATATGTGTATATATTTATATATAATGTGCATGATTTGTGACCCTCCTGTACCATTTTGGTATAAAGATTAACCCACCTCCCTACTTTCCCTTCTCCCCCCACCTTCCTGGACACGCAGGCGCAAGCGTGTGAAAGAGCCCCACATGACATGATGGATTGTACCAGAATTAGAACCTGAAAAAACAGAAAATTCCATCCCTATTGTAAATTCTGTCTCTTTTTTCCTTGAAAGATTCCTAAGAAGTTAAACTATAACTAACGCCATTCAGTAACGTAAGTTTGCACTATAAAGAAAAACGCATGTCAGCTACCCTATCTTAACTCTTTGAATAATTTTACCCCGCTCAAAATCTTTTACCCCGCCCAACGTTTCTTGTTAGTTATTTTCAATCTAATCAGACTGAGACCATGTATATGGTTTGGTTTTCATTACAAACCATATTTTGTCTGTGTACTGGTATGCACAACTTATTTCAGCTTTCAGTATTGGTCTGGAAAAAGTATCTAAATGAAAAGTTCTCCATGTAATCAATATTTTCGTATGGATACAAAAACTATATGCAATTTGTTGAATGTAGATCTGTATTTTATCTTTTGCAAGAAGGGTACTAACATGTAATATTGAAAAATGCTGTGACGTGGCTGCTACAATTTCTCTGCTGGTTCCCTTAGTTAGTATTTTATGCTTTTTTTTTTTTTTTTTTTTTTAAACGCATCTTTCATCCCTTCCAGCAAAATGAAGAATGGGATTTTTAACCTGACAATATAGTCTGTATTTGAGAAAATCGGAGGTGTCTTTCTTTATTGTTTAAACTTATTAACATATTACAGGAAAGTGGTTCTAAAATATTATTTGTCTGCTGTTTCCCCAATGGTAATTTGTATTATTGGCATTTTTTTAAAGTTACCATCACATATATTCTAAACTAAGATAACGAAAATTCGAGGTCACTTCAAATTGTTTTCTTGTCATCTCATCTTAAATACTGCTTCGCCAGAGGAGTTCTTTCATCAACATGAGTTGATAACTCTTTGGGAAGCTGGTAGAGGCAGAAAAGCTAAGGCTTCGCCCCAACCCCACCACGAAGAATGCAATGAACAGAGGACTAAGAAGTAATAATCAACGGTTTATTATGAATGATAAGAAAATACACTTATCCAGACTATGCTATCTACGGTTTAACTGTCTTTCATAATTTACATTTTGCAAATAATCCATTCAATTCATAATGTTCTACCTTTATCATTTACATTTTCAGGTATGGTCTGGACTGAAACACTTTGTTATCACAGCACAGCTTTGTGCCTGTTCTTTTATATACCAAGTAAAATATGGTTCCCGAAAGAATACACAGAATCTTAAGAAAGGATATTGCTGAAAAACTGTTAAAAGCCTTATTTCTTTTCTGAAATACCAACTGCTTGTGAACTCTGCTTGAACCTAAAAAGGAGGCAATGGGCCATAAATCACACGGACAATGCTCAACTGTTTGGTGGCTCATCTTTTAGATCTTTTTTTTTTTTTTTTTAAATCTTTACACGTTTTGACTTTACAAGTGCAGTGCATAAGGCGATGTTTTTGTATGCAACACCAAAGCATAGGCTCAACACTTCTCGGTTTGGCCAAAGACAGTCTGCAGAAAAGTAACCTCCAAATGGTTTGTCAGCGTTGTTGGGGGTGGACTAAAATGCACTAGGGCTAGGCAACCACAAAGTATCCATGTCTGTGTTTCGAGTTTCCCTTCCCACTACCCAGAGAGGTTAACCTCATCGGCTCCGTTAGACATTACATATGGTAATAAGGTTCTTTGTCCTGTGTCTATTTTCAAAACGCTTGGAAGCTACCACGCTTTCTACAGTTATACCTAGAAATCAGACTAGATACAAGAGATGCAGGATAATTAGACAAAAAGCTGACTCTTACACACACCCAGACACACACCACGTGTGTGCACGAAATACAACAAACTCAAATTTTGACAAGTTCCCAGTCTCACAGTTGTGTTCGATCCGACATCCAAACATATTCATATTAAGCAGTTCCCTACTAATACTTCCACTACACTTAATTCTGCTTAGGATCAATATCTAATATGATACCGAATAAATAAAAGGCAGAAAGAGCGGCCAGCGGAGTGGTTATTAAGCAGCCGGAGCTCTCACGGTGCATATCAATGCACCTGTCACTGTGGTTTGTAACAAAATTTATGACTGCTAGTGCTATGGCAGTAAACGCTTCAGTAAGGAATGAAAAGGAAAACACTTCTCAAGACCTAGCACTTTCAGAAGGGTAAAACAGGCTGCGCGTAGGAGGAAGAGCAGCAAAAGAATTCTCTACTCCGCACATTTTCCTTATTTGCAGCCTGGAAGGGTACATGTATATAAAGTAGCCAAACAGTTTCCTCATTTACTGATTCTCTGGCAGAGCACAGATTATTTTCCTCCACGTTTCCAGGGATTTTGGAAACACTCTATGCTCCTCCGTTGTTATTGTTTTACCCCGCTTTCCCCCTCCTCCTCCCCGCCAGCACTTTCTACTCAGGGTCTTTGGATTTGCTGGAATACGGTTTACCAAAACGGACGGACAGACTGCAACTTGAAGACTGCTAGGAAATTAACTCTCCCTCCCCACCCCCCAATTTTTGTGGGGAAAGAGTGACCGATGTAATTTGACCATAGCTGCCACTGATACTGAAATATATTCGGGTTACAGGTTGTACACAAAGGCTTGCCGAAGGAGCCGCGTTTGAATAGGTCTATTTTCTGTTTCTCTTACAGCGATTTAAAATGATGTGAGCCACCTACTAACGCTCGTAAGTCAGGATCCTGATGTCGGCCTTTCTGTCTCACCGATGTGAGAGTTCTTCTGAGCAAAGTAGAGGTCTTCCTAAAACATCGGTTTGGAGCTTTAATATTAATATTTGTAACCAGCCTTTGGCACATAAAAGCAGCATTAAAAGGTTACTGGCTTTTAAAACGCCTGGCCCAATTCCCATGGACGATGGGGACAAATTCCCATTCGGTGGCAGGAGGGTTGGTCCAAATGTGGTTCTATTAAATGTTTGTTTTGTTTTCCATTGATGTTTAAATAATTCTAAGAATGAACTACTTTAAACGGGGCGAGAGCATTTTAGGCACTAGCTTTTACAGTAATAGCGTACGTCGTGTTTGAAGTATTGGGTTAACGCCGCTAAAGAGTCATATATTTGAAAATCGATTATCAGTTACCATGTAATGTATGTTAGCTTACACTAGGGTGATAAACTTTCAAGCATTTTTGTTCTTTACATACGATAAATTATCCGTGGCAACTACTTCTGTAGCAAGAGAGGTGACAAATCTATAGAGAAGAAAATAATAACTCACCACACTTATGTTTTTTCTTGAATTTTGACTTTAACTCTTTTTGTAGGATCTTCGGATTCCTTTGGATAATCCGTTGGGACGTACCTGAAACAAAAGTGAGAACTTTCAATGGAAGCTGTTTTGTTTTGTTCTTCCTTCTTTACAACTTTCATAATAAATTCACGCCTTATAGGCAGCCACTCTCTCTGTCTCTAACTCCACATCAGAGCTTTTACTATACAGATAACAGGTGCTTTACATGTACTTCCTAACAGCACTTTGAAAACAAGCCTTTGGTTTTTATACGATTCATCGCCAAAACTTTACAGAGGCCTGGTTAGACTTGTCCAGACAATACAGTACATACGACGCGTGACTCCGGCGTTCACGCAATGTGAGACCCAAAGCCTTCTAATCGTTTGTGCGGAACATTTGATAGAACAGCTCGACCTCGGATCGAAATAAAACACGGTTCCACATTCTTATGGCGTCCTGAAAGCTCCCAGCCTCTCCACAAGTTAGTAGCTACTGTATCAATGTTCTTTGCCTCTTAGAAGGAGGAAGTGCAAACATGGCAATTGTGAACTGTAACTTTTCCCCCGCTCAGCAAAAGGATTCAAAGGCATCTAGCGCTGTACAGTGTAAGTGATAACTGCAAACATTTGGTACAGGCATGGAAAATCATGCCCAAGTCTAGCCATCACACTAAGAAGAATGGAAATTTACTAGAAAGATCACAGCGCCATTACACAGGACTCATACATTATGTATAGGTGTGGTTATCTCGGGTTTGTCACAACAAGAGAAAACAAGACACCACACTACTGTACAGATCTGCCCTCCCCCCCTCTGATCTACGATTTTAGGAAAGCGGCACAAAAATTTAATTGGATCTGCTTTTTAAATTCCCCATTTAAGATACATAGAAAGATAAGACAGAAACTTAGCCTGCTGTAAATGAACAACAAATATTTGTGGATCAAAATGAACATTTTGCATTTCGATCTGTAATGTGTCGACTAAGGAATCTGAGAACATTAAGAGTGCCAGAAAATCCCCCACAAAGAAGCCCAGGTCATTATAAAGACGATATCTAGCAACCATAAGCCTTTGAAATGACCTTTGGCTTGTATAGCAATAACTCACCACTTAATGAACAACCAACGGAAGCGCCTCCAATAGCTCACACCATAACAGCGCTTGCAACTTTCCACCAAGTCTTCTCTGTCCCTATCCAAACCCAGTATGCTGCAGCATTCCCTCTCCAATTCACCTTAATTTATGCTGGCAAACTGGAGTTTGGGAACTGGAGCTTCATGATTACACACGATGCTCTACCAGGTTCTTGGTCCAAGGCCTGTCCCGGTAACGTCTTATATAATATATTCACGTGGGCGTACGTCAACTTTAAGTGCTTTATTTTTTTATTTTTTTTTATAACGGAGTTCATTAGAAATAGTACTTTACAGTGTGTGTGAGAAGCAAGCACAAATTGGGCACACCTTAACTCCTGAGCGGACAGATCATAATACTGCAGACCAAGTCATTCTTATCTGCTGTTGATTAACATGGTAAGTTTTCATTTTGTGTCTTCTTAATTCTCGACTTCCGATCCTTTCTTGCAGCAGCACTCACCAGCAGCTCAGTGGCACCATCCTTCTTCTAGGCATGGCTTACTTCACAACCAATTTTGCAAAGATGTATTTTTGATCCCAACACGAGCAACACCCAAAGTTTGTATGTCTAAGGCTCTGATGCTTAAACACGTTGGCTTTATGCCAGCGTTGCTGAAGCGTCGTCAAAGAAATACAACGGGGCTCTGCTAAAAAGTTGCCAGGGATAAACCTAAGGAAACCTTCAGAACTATTCAGGCATGGACCCAATCTAGGTATTATTGAAATTTTAGGTGAAGTTATAAGTGAGTGCTTCCATCCAGCCAAATGAAATGCTGCTTGCAGTAATTGGATTCAGCTGACTAACTTGGCAGGCCAGCAGCTTGGAGGCACAGAGCTAAGAAAAATGTTCACTGCCTTTAAATTCTGATCGAGCAGCGCACACGCAATTGACAAAACAACTTTCTCTCCATCTTTTCATTGTTCTGCATAAATATGGATAAGCATCTCAAATGAAGGAAGATTCGCCTAAGAGACTGAGAGATCTGAAGACTGCTGTAAGGTTTTGCCCAGCAGTGCCTTATTCTGAGTTGCTGGGATCCAACACAAAGGATGGATAATATATTATGCCCATCTCAATAAGTATAACCGGAACAGGTCCTCCATAATTCATACATTTTAAATAGGGTGGAAAGTTATTTAAAACACAAACTTTGCAGCTGGTGAGAGGTTCTGGATATTTTAAACAGCCAAAAGTTGAGTTAAGGTTTAAACATGTTACTGTGATAGCCATTTACTAGGCGAAACAGGTACGACATTTGTTTGTAATTTATTGGTTGTAGACCTCAAGCCCTCCACTAAATATTCCCTCGCTGAACATGCTGGCTCATTTATAAGTTGCCCAAACTGTGGAAATATATTTTAAGAACATTTCTTGGTGTCTGAATAGCCAAGAGTACTTTATCAGCACGTGTGCCTGAAATACATGAAAAACCCGGAAGCTCAGATAGAAATGCTGCATCGAATGATAAATATGAATCCAAGGCTAAGGAAAAAATGTGAGTATGTGAGTGCGGATGGTAAGAGCATTCAAGAAACCTATGTGGAGGCTCCGTTACCAGTGAATTTATTTCAGATTGTACCGTATAAATCAACCCGGCTACACCCTGCCCAGCAGTCCAAGTCAACGAATTAATAGGATGCTCTATAGTACTTGGGCAGTGACAGAACATGAAAAACTTTTTCTTTCATTTGTTCAATTCCATACCTGAAACCACCCAA
Source organism: Emydura macquarii macquarii (assembly GCF_026122565.2). Lineage (NCBI taxonomy): Eukaryota > Metazoa > Chordata > Testudines > Chelidae > Emydura > Emydura macquarii. Next base: position 72,274,902 of record NW_027131390.1, read on the forward strand.
ACCAAGACGGGGGCAAACATATTTTCCTGGACATTTGGAAAGTGTTTCGGTTCCCCCCCCAAAAGAGCATATCATTAAGATGATAGTGCTATAAATGTATATGGAAACACAGATTTCTAGACATAGTCTGCAGTCAGTTAGATCACAGATTACTAGCAAGTTATATTTAGTCTCTGACTAACGGCGATAATGTAGACCTATGGTTAAAGGTTCCGATTTGTCATGCAATTGCTTACCTGGGTATCAATTTATCATAAACCTGGGCTCCTCAGACTCAATATCTGCGCTTGCAGTTGTTAGAATATATCCTTCACCCTTTGTCTGCAGACAGGATTATCCTAAGCCTGATCTTGCGGGTTACAGACATTTTCATATACCAGTATTCCCGATAGAATGAAACAGGTTCAGGCTCAACTACCAATAAAAGAGGGCGAATGGAGTTCAGAATTTGTTGTTGTTGTTGTTGTTGTTGTTTTTAATACATAACAGCAGTCCTTGGCAATCAACCCCACGGAATAAAAGGCAGCAATTGAGCGGCTATTGCTTTGTTGTGGTATTAAATCATGCGGCCATTTATGATTTTTTTTTTAGAAGAGCCACAGAAACCCCTTTATAATCACAAATAGAGGCGCTGCCTTGAAATACAAGCATATTTGTTCACGTGATCCTGAGAGCAGATTGTTCTGATTGAGGCTGGAACTTTCACATTGTCTGTCCTCTCCAAAGCTCCCAGAATGTACATGGCTGGGGGCATTACACAGGATCCAAAAGCACCCATAAGCTTCATATAAAAGCTGTGCAGCAGTCAAATGCAAAAACGCCTCACACTCCAATAAAGGCTGGGTTACATTATTGTTTTAGGCACCAAATGGCAACATTTCTTTTCTGACGGGTTACAAAACCCTTGAATTAATTGATCTTTTAGGTTAAGTATTTTGAAGACCTTCTCTTCCTAGACGAATCAAGCGTTCTTATATCTTTTGAGCAAATTGAACTGCCGCAGCAACCGTCAGTGGAAGGGTCCCTTAATCCATGAACACTTTATAATGGCTATTGTATTAATCTTTGGGGGGGGGGGGGGCGGACAAATACACAGGATATTAATTTGAATTATAGTTTTTTTCAGCCATTGCTGATCAAACAAATTATTAATTCAGAAATTTCCGCTAGCAGATGAAAAGAAATTGGGATTTAATGTAATCGAAAATATGGTTTAATGAAAACCCTGAAGCACAAATGTACAATACCAAGCTGTCTGAAATGTTCTAGGTTTTACTAATATGCACTAATCTTTGTTTTCTCCTTCTCTATAGGGGTGGAAATTTAGGTAAACTCGGATTTTCCGGATCGGAAGATTAAAGAAGACTTAGAAAAATCGCCTTACTTTTCTCTTTGCGGTGCACTGAGTCTGATCTCTCTGTGTGAGTGTGTGTGTATATGTCTATACACAGAGACAGACCAAACACTATATGTGTATATGTACACCCGAACATAGATACACAATGAGTTAGAACAAACACTCTTTCTATATTAAATGCGTGTACAAAAACGCCCTGAACTGCTCAAATTCAGTAAAAACATTATTTTAACTCCTTTGTTTGATTTTTCTAAGGTGTCTGTAGCTGTAAATACACCACCCCTAATCTGGGATCTGCTAAACTTTCATTACCATCCAAAGCATGGCGATCTGACAGTAACGTGTCACCTTACTATACCGCCCAATCCATAAGTGTATTGTAACATTTATCTGAATTACATCGCTTCTCCTGACTTTGCAAACAAGTTAGAAGAAGATTGGAGTCCAGTTACTGAAGCACGCCTTCATAGCAAGTGATTGTTTACGACAATTTATAATCTTATATTTCTTGGAAATAATGTACTTGAATCTTGCATCAAGTAAAAGGCACTTGTTCTTCGCGTCATTTTTCCTCGGCCATATAGTTCTCTGTTAGTGTAGCTCTCTGCAGAGCTGTATTCACAGAACGGTGTGTGTAGACATGGATTCGGAATAGTGTTTACACCTTTTCTAATGACGAAAGTCTCGTTCGCTCCTTACATAAAAGTGAAAGTGCAAAGTGTGCCATTAATCAAGGAGAGATCGAGAGGAGGGATGGAGAAGAAAAATCTCCCGTTTTATCCTCAATGTATAAATATCTTTAGCAATAGTCACACGCCACCGCGGGGTTCATTTAGGTTCTATGGCATAAACATAACAACAACCGCAAAAATGAAGCCATTGCACGGGGACTGCAAAAGCAATAAAGAGGTGTGAAACTCCAGCGATGGGACTCAAGCTTGGAGGGAATTTGTCTCCAATAAAGGATCTGAAGACTTCCTCAATCGGAGCATATGTTCATAGAGCAATAAAACAGAAAGATTTACAGTCTTCGCCCGCCCCGCAACAGCCTCGCACCCTTTCAGGAATTACTTACGATGATTTATAACAACAACCCCGGCAATTGTCAAACTGATCAAATATCCCAGGCTCTATGCAGGAATAAACGGTATTATTAAAGCGTTTCCATTTCTGGTCGGGGCCATTTTACCGCGTGGCTTTGTGGAGTTTGGTTTCTTTCCGGGCACACAGGGTGATAGAAACTTCATTGATGGACACGAAGAAGTTATCCTGAAGCGGCAAATCTGGTTTTTTAGCCGCTACCAAAGTACAGAAGCGTTTGTCATCTTTGAATAATTGATGGAATGTGTTATTGTTTGAACGTATCATTCATAACATGGGAAACTTTGTGTCTCTCCTGCCACCGAAACGGAAGCAGTAAAAGCTACAGTCTGGGGTTTTAGAAACGTCTCCAGCGAGAGATAATAAAGAATATCCTGTTAGCAGCAAGTATTTCCAACTGACTGGGGGGTTTAATAGAGAAATCTTAGCCTGGCGGTCTGCATGCTGTAGAATGGGAAACAGGGTTTGTATATAAAATAAGGGCAAGCCTCGATTTTCCTTTAGCTTGGACCACTGATTCCAAAGTTATCAGAGTGTGTGTCCACCGCAAAATGACCCAAAGACTGGGGGGCTTTTCCTAGTCTTTTTCTATTTTCAGCATCCTCCCCCCCACACCCCATCCCCGCCACTCACCCATACACACACACACATAGACGAAGGCTCTGCTAATCATTTCAGAGAGAAACCGAACAAGACCGGGTCAAAATGGACATTTATCCGGCAAAAATCAAAATCAAAATAAACCTTTCCCTTTGTGTAACGGTAGCAGTAATGTCGAGGGGGTGGGTGGGAGGAAGCAAGCTCGGAATTCATTATCTGCTGCTTAAAACCTGCCTTGGGTAAAATTTCAACGCAGTTTTATAGCCTTCTATTATGACGCAAAGAAAAAATTACGACCCTTGCTTGAAAAGAAGTTCAGGGCCTTTTCTCACCATTTTAAGAATGGACAGCAGATGCCCTGACAGCCAGTATTGTTCCCAGTAAGACATAAGCAACCAGTAAATCTTCTCCCATTTCACCACACATAAAGCTCTTAGCGAGACCTTTCTATTTTCTTTTGCCTTCTTGTTATCTCCATGCAGAACGCACACACACAAACACACACACACACAAAGGGAGCCTTTGCCCAATATCAGAATTTTTCAGAAAGGGTAAATCTTTTGCTCTGAATTTAAGGTCACCGCATAAGCCTAGACCAACAACTTCTGGCTATTGCATGGTTCCAAATCAGGAAGCAAAGGGTCCTATTTGTCAAGCATTTGACAGCTAAGTTCATTAAGGATTTTAAAATGAAGGAATAAAAGTAAAATGTTTACATACCAAGCGTCTCTTTTTCGGCTGCTACCAAAGATATTGCTGTGCAGGGAAAGAGCCTGCACCCTTTGTATATTATATTCTTGGGATCTCTTCAGTTTTCAAGTCTGATAGAGTCCTTTGCTTGGCAGATTAATGACGACTCCGTGTTTCTTAAGGGACGTGCTGAATTAATTATTTCGCAAATCACGTGGTCAGGACTTGTAGAAATCTATTCTTATCATCTTCCTTGCACTTTGAATTCTGCCTGTTATGACTCTTCCTAGCAAGATCATTTTGGTCTATACGGTTACAAAAATCAGGGGAAAGGGCTAACAAACATGGCCGTTGGAAGCTCTGTGGCTCTGCATTGAAAGGTCCCTATTTACTGTACTGTACAGTGAGTGGTGTTTGCTATTGACTCTGCCTTTCCTCCTCATTCTTACCTTAACGACTAGTGGTGATATAATATACAGAATTGTATTGATGTATTGGTAGTAACAGGAGGAGCCATTAGACACAAGGCGGTCAAAGTGTAATCAGAAGATGTTTCTAAATATTTAAACTTAATGCCTGTGTTCTGAAAAATACACATGCACACACATCTTCCCCATGCATTAATTGTATTCAGGGTACAAGCCTCATTTTTGCATTATGTTCATGTCACAAAAGAAGAATACTCTATTTTTGGACTCATGCCCTGGCCAGTCTTCAAGAAAAGATAAGTCATATGTGACATATATCTATGCTAAAAATAGTGCAATCGACTTCTTGTAGTAAGAAATATTTGTTGTTGTTTGAGGACTTATATCAAAAAGAAAGGAGGCTGCCTCAGGTCCACAGGAAAGTTGAAAATTCTAAGTTTGTCTTTCATTTTTGTCCTATTGAGATCAGCTGAAGTAATTAAACCTACTTCTAATTTAAAAACAAAAACAAAAAACCTACCCTATTTCACTTCGATTTTGAATTTTAAAATAATTTCTTGCATTACCCACCTAAAATACACACCACTTGTGTAGGGTTCGAAGTAAGTTCAGGTGTGGTTTCTTGCTACTTATCAAGAGTGCATGCATCTGCGAGTCATTTAAGAATGACTTGCTAAATGTAAAACATTAACAAATGGATGATGGGCACTTTAACTGCGGCCTGAATGTAAATACAAACTTCAGTTTGTCCCAAAGTCACACCATTGTAGCTAATGTCATTTGCAAAACTGTTCAAAGGGACAGTTGGATATATACATTGGGATTATAGATAAACATCCATGCTTTTACAATATTATGTAGGGCCTGTATGATTAGAGAATAGAGAAGTTGTCCGTATGATTAAGACAATTTGGTCAGGGTACAAAACAGAATATGCTTCTCTACACCTTTTATTGTTTCAAATATATATAGAGGACTTACATCAAAACTACAGGCGATAGTTAGTATAAATAATAGTTTAATCAATGGCAGCAAAACATTGATAAAGTCTATAAAAAGCATCTCACGCTGACAAATATAATAGTATTGTTGGACAATGCAATCGTATAACAAAAGGCTGCAATACACAACGTTGTAACCGTGATAAACAAAAAGAAACATCTTTACTTCTTACACATAACCTCTCCAGAGAGTTAAAAACTCTTCTGCCTTTTCTATGGGCTAAAATGGGCGATAACAGCAAATTTTGTTTGTATTTATCTTTACACAGAAATGTTCATTCCTGAACCTTCAGAACAGTGGCAGATGTAAATAAATAATATATTTTGTTACACTGGTGCTTCAATTCAAGTATTTTCAGATCTTACAGATGTGATTGTTACCTAGTAAACTTCAACTCCCCCAGCCCTGCTCAAATTGGACTCGCAAACAAGATTTTAAGAGCTGTGTCTGAACCAAACATTCGTCCAGAAGATAGACAATGGGCCAACTTCTGCTCTCAGATACACCCTTGTTTTACTTCAGTTACTTAAGTAGATTTCAATGGGGGGCGGGGGCTAAATCTGAGAGCAGAATTTGGCTCTTTCACTGTAGGTATTCATCTCAACCTAAGACATACAAATCAAAGATTTGTTTCTCTGAGCAAGTTACTTTAAGGAATATTACACAAAGGAAGCCAAAGTTGTTGGCTTTCCCCCCAAAATAACATGTCTGCATGGTTCCCAATTAGCTCAGCACAGACATTAGGTAAACAATAGGGGGATTTATCTTAAATCAGACTAACCAGGGCTTCTTTTTCAGGTTAATTTTGACAGAATATACATGATTTGTGACACCTGTGTAGATTGAACGTAGATTGAAAAAATAATTAGTTTCAACAGCTTCTAAACTTGCCTAAAGAAAGCCCCTTCCAAATGCTGCATCTAACGACTCTCCATGTTAGAGAAAAGGAAGAGTAGTTAGGGTCCAAAAGGTTAAGGGTTTAGAGGTCACTCTTCCCGGCTGAAATACAGCTAATCGAATAGAAAATTTGTCCTCTGGATGAACCTGATTCTGCAATTTAGCCGAACTTCAGTAAAATACCTTTTCAGCTTCTCAACGTGAAGGCGTCAGAAAAAAGACGTCTTTACTATGTATGAACTCTGTGCTTTTTGTATTAGAAACAATGATGCGAATAATGCGGGAATATCCATCTTTAATATCACGACGTGGAGATTCAAGTATGGCCATATGCAAGTCTGAGAACGAGGCTAACCCTAAGAAGAACAAAGAATTGTCTCCAGGATCTAATACAAAAGACCAAGTCTTGTAAAATACTTTACAAGTTCTAGGGATGAGTAAAGGGCAGAAATGAATCCCCGACCACGGTTAATTTTGCCAATTGAATTATTTTTTAGGCTCTTGCCTTTTTATTCACAACCTATATTAAATCAATTTTCTTAATGTTTTCTCTAAATGTCCAGATACCGGTTTATTATCACCCAGAATACATGTTTGAACTTTCCAAATAACTCAGATATTGTAATGTGATATTTCTTTGTATAGAAGGAAGAATTTAGTTTAAAAAAATAGAAGTAATATCTAGTTAAAATAGCTGATGCCCTGGTACATCCTCTTGACTGCTTTCAGAGTGCAAGAGTAAAGCACTGATCTTTAAATCCGTCTGCGTTTAGGTGGAAGTGAAGGGGGCAAGTTGATTTTGCTCACTTTATTAGCATTTTAGCGAAGAAACAAGAAAGGCTGATTGCGCAAAAACTTTTCGATGGTGCAGAAGACATCCCCGAACAAATCAAAGTACATTAGACTTGCTCAGCTATTATTAAAACGTTTTATTTCCCCCTAAAATTAACTTTCTTTCAGTCGTTCAATTCAAGCTAATTTGTCTTCTTAAAAAATGAACACCCTCCCAAAATCATATTTCCCATCCTTCTTTAAAACTATACTTGAACTAAAAACAGGGCATGAAACAAAGAGCGTGTAATCTATGCTGAAGACAGAATGGCTTAAATAATGCCACAAATCGCTTTGATTTCACTCTGTATATTTATTTATTTATTTATTTACAGCTTTTTGTTTGTTTTTCTTTCTTAAATTAGGAAACTCTGGTTCAAAGTATAGCGCTGAATAAAGCAGGCATTTAAAATACATAATAAAGAATGTAACTTCTAGAAGATATATTTTGAAGGGTTAGGAACGCTTTCGTATTTACAGAAAAGGAAATCAGAGAAAAGAGACAGAAAAGTTCTGTATGTTCAGGTTAACTGATCATTATGCATATGGATACAGAAAAGAAGGAATACTGGATTTCACCTCTCCTCTTTAGTATTTTTGGTTTGACTATTTTTCTTTTTATTCTTTCTAATTAACAATAAATAAATAGGCTAATATAATCAGAAAAAACAACAACCCGTTTTCACTTCATTTCTATGCATTTGCTCTGAGATGTTATGGAAATGAGCAAGTTTTTTCATTACACCACGAAATGTAAAGCAGCACAAAAAGTTCACAACTACTATCTTCCTAGTTTAAATAAAAGACTAAGCCATAGATTTCTGTCCTGAATTTGCCCAAATGCATAATCCGGAAATTGCCTGGGGTAAAAAAAATAATAATAATAAAACCAAAAAATACCGGAATAAAGCATCAAATCTCAACTTTAAAATTCAAAACTGAAGACAATTTCATTTTCAATGATTTATTACTTTTTTATGGACAGAAGATCTCAGGCATTATTTTCCCACTTCCCACTACCTGTGAGAAGAGTTTTTAGGTTGTGCTAATGAAGGTAATTCAAATAAAGTCCAAAGCATTGTCATTTTATCTCCTCTTTACAACAGTACCTTAAAGCAAGATGACAGTCTTGAGTCTTTAGCTGCTACATGCAGGTTCTGCTTGGATAATGTCATTTATGTACAGTACTGTTCTAAATCAAAGGATGAAATGGAAAATGTCACCTCTTCTATAAAGTTGTCAAGTCAGTCTGGTGGTCCTTGGAAACAGTCTGTAAATGTTGGTTTGAACCAGATGAAGAAGACCTACCCTTAGTGTTGGGCAGTTTGTGATCTTTTTTCCACTTCATTCTTCTGTTCTGAAACCAGATCTTGATCTGGCGTTCAGAGAGACACAAAGTGTGGGCTATTTCAATACGACGACGCCTAGTCAGATACCTGTTAAAATGAAATTCTTTTTCCAGTTCTAGGACTTGCTGCCTCGTGTAGGCTGTCCTGGAGCGTTTAGGTTCCCCTCCGGTGTAATTGGGATTCACTGAGAAAAAAATATGTATTACTTTAAAAATCCAATCTTGACTTTCTAGTCACACTTCACACAACAAACCTTACAGGCTGCTACCATGTGGCTGTTATGTCTGCTCACATTTCCTTACAACAGCAGTGCATGTTTCTTCCTTCTTTATACAGATAGACACTCTGGAAATCTCTACCATGCTTCTAAAATGGAGTTTTCTCCTCCACAGAAAAGAGCCACATGGCCAACGGCCTATTTCCTCTGCAATAAAAATTTATGACGAGTGTAATTGGCTCCCTCAGTTTAAAAAACCTCATCTATTAGCCTTGGAAGGACTTCAGCAAACATCTAACAGGATTAGCTTAATCAGGGTAGAAGAGCAAAATAAGAAGATAATCCTTACCCGAGTTAACATGGACTTTCTTCATCCAGGGATAAACTACTGCGGGCTGCTTAATTGCTGACCCGTTTGGGGTTTTGAGGTTTTGCTGCTGGCCGCAGGCTCGTGAGTTGGCTATTGGAGGCGGTAGACAATGCTCTGCTTGGCCGGGGAAGTGGCTCGGTGGGCCGGATTGCTCCTGTCCATGACCCCGCGGCTGCACTGCCGAGCCTTGGGCATTGCTACAGCTAAAGGGCTGCTCGCTGTAGTTTGACCGTGGATAGATTCCCTGGTGCTGAAAATCAGAGCCCTGCGATGCACTGTAATAGTCTGAGCCCTGCTCAGCTAAGTAGCCGTTCTGTAAATATTCCTCACAAGGAGGAAATTTGGGCTCCACATACTTAGAGTTCACCATATACGAACTCATGGCCATTAATTTCTGAAGGTAGAAAATACTAATTTTTCTCGTGTTGTCTTTTTTTCTCCTGCCATAGAGCCCTCCTACTTGCTGTCAACTGAATAAAGTTAGGCAGCCATGTGACTGGCTCAGCCAATAGGGAGGCAGGGAGTTTATCACCGGATTTGTGTGCATCTCATAATTTCCATCAATTTAACTAAATACTATACGTGTAATCAAGTGCCCAAAGTTCAATCTGTTTTATTTTCAAAAGCAGATATTATGAATATGTTAAGAATATTCATCAAACGATGATCGCTTCATTGACCATCAGGTAAATCAAGCTTTTTGACTGAATTGACTTTACTAACCTTTGATGCCCTTTAGTCTAAATCACCAGCAATAATTTCAAACATGGCTTGTTACATTTGTCAAACAAAATATCGAAAGAAATAACGACCGAGAAGCTAAAATAGCATTAAGAGGGAGGAAATTGATAAGGAAACAAGAAAAAGAAAAGACATCAAAGAAGAGGGTAATATGATGTACAATAGATCTGTCCTGTCTTTGTCTTGCAAAGGTCATCCAAAAGTTACCAGAATCTAGTTCTGTTGAATAAAATTAGGCAATCAGTAACTTCTAGTTTACTTTGCCATTCTCAATATAAAAATCATGCAGATAACAAGGAAACATTCATTTTAAACCATTAAAGTCCAATCAATTGAACTGGAGATGGCATTTAACGTTATGTACAAAATTCACAGATGTAATTAGATAAATGCAGACTTCATTCATCAATCGTGTTCTTGTAATACAAGTAAATACCTTTCAGTGTCTCGAACGCTGCTTGTACTATTGTCATATATATATTTGGATGAAATCTGTATATTTGATATGAAAATTTTGCTAACATCTGGCATATCAAACTAACTTTTTAAGTGTCTTTTTAAAGATTCATTAATGAATTGGTATTTTTCAGACTTTTTTTTTACTGATCTTGTGATTAACTTTTGTAATTAGCAGTGATAGATACGACTGAACAACACAAATAGATATTAAGCATTGTTCTACTGTGTAGTAAATATGTTAGAGGCAGCAAAACTTTTAGAATTCCCCAATATTCAGCATGCACATGTTTTTTGATACCTTCAATATTTAAACTTCTAACCATTTGCAGAAAGGTGAAGTTTTTGCATCGACCATATATTCCCCTAGAATCGAATCTGTGACTATGTGAATACCACACAAATTCGGTTCTACAGGGTATATATAGACAACGTAATAACATTCTGTTTTCATCTACAATATAAGTCAGGATCATTGCAATTTTCGTATTCCTTACTGTCTTCTGAGGAATGCAAACTATTCTGTTGTGATAAAGTTCTGAAATATGGATTTGATGAAGGGTGTGATTTCAGAAAAGATTCAGGTATGTTATTATTGATTAACTTTGTAACAATTTAAAACGACGAATCTCAACTAACAGTATTACACATGATCAATAGGATCTGGTTATTACTTCAGATGCTCTGTCATTTAAATCTCCACTAAAGCCAATGGTTGTTAATAATCAAACTATTTTTATATTAAAATTAAAAATAAAGAGGTATTATCCATTTAGGCTAATATGGAACTGAAGAGATTTTATCTAATTTGATCAGGTTTTTTTTTTTTTTTTTTTTTTTCAAAAGGATTTCTTTTAATGAAAACAGGAATAAAACAGGAAGCAATACAAAGAGAGAGAGAGAGACTGGCGGAAATAGTTCTAAATGATAAGGTTTCTATTTTATTAAAATAGTTTCCAAATTTATCTCCATCACATTATGCTGTCTGTAACTATTATTCCTGTTAGCTGAATGCGAATCTACCATCAAAACTCTCTGCTTAGCCACTCTCTTCAGGTTTTTCTCGCGGTAGCGTTTATGGTGAAGGACAGGGCGAGAGGTCATTCTAAATCATTTACAAACATATCAGAAAGTTTCATTATTTTAACTTTGTGGACAGCCGCACACAGGAGTATCAAAGTTCATGAATTGTGTCTGACCCAGCTTCTCAGTGCTGTCCTGTGGTCAACCTCTTCTCCTTCGACTATTTAATACAAGGAACATCATCAGGATAAATAAGAGTGTGTGTGCAAATTTCGGGGGTATTCCGTTTACCAAAGTGAGGTTTGCTTTTATGCTACATTTAACATCTACTGTGGATGTGTTTGGGAAAGATATTTTTAAACATCTGATTTCTGATTCTGGCGGTGCTGAGTACTCAATAGCAAGTGCAACTCCTAACGATTTTCTGACCAAACTCAACTGCTCTGGATTGCTGAGATTTGCATCTAAATATTTTAATAGGTCCTTTTTGCTTACTCTTTTTTATTAATAGTGTTTAACTACGAAATGCTGAATAGTTCAATATGCTCAACAAGCCAATACTACAACATCTAGTTCACAGCTTAGCAGAAAGGCTTAGTTTTGGAAAATCCTGTATAGTGTTGAACAGAAGGGATCGATGGCGTTGGAAGAATCGCCTCCATATTCTGTTAAATAGTGCACATTTTCATATTTGTTAGACGCTGTGACCTGTGTTTCACCTTATTGCACGACTTGCTCAGACAGGTCAAAGCCAAAGAGTTATTGATGAACAAAAGCGTTAAATATTCACCTCCTGTTCAACTGCCCATACAAATGCTTTTGATCTATCAGCCTTTTTGTATTCTGGTTCATAATCAGCATGGTAAATGTAGTTTGTAAAAAGAAAGTAATCCCTAGATTTAGGGCCGACCACAGAATAATATGACAAGAGCATTCATACAACTCAGTGCTGAGCTATATAAGAAGAGAAGTTACCTACGGAAGGGAATTTAAACCCCTACAGCAGAGGCAATTGTTTAGTTCCGTTAGAGAGGATTCGAAAAATAATATTGCAATGTAAAATCAATATAAGAAGGAGCAGCCTGGTAGCCAGAAGTAAAAGAGGTTGTTGGTCAGAATGTATGAAGGAATGAAAAAGGAAGCAGAGAAAAATATAAATAAGCACAGTTCCCCTTCTGCACATTACCACATTCAGATCATGCTTTCAGAAATGGTAGGAAATTTAAATTTAATGAATCCTCAGCAATCTTAGATTTTCTTTTCCCTTATAAAACAGGTCAATCTTCCTCTGAAGCATGAAGCTAAAATGCATTTAACTAAGATAGTTGCCATTATTTCAGCCATAAAGCGTCAACAACAAACATTTTCTACTTTATATCTAATTGTTGTCTTCGTCACAGATTTTTCTCTAATATTCCTTTATGTTTCATTTCAGTTTGGATGATCATAGATTCGAAAATCAGTAACGTTTGACTAAACTTCCCTCAACTCAAATATTAGTTCTATTCCACTTCATATCATTTAAATAAATGTCATATTTTCACTATCTCGAAAAGACTTAATTGAATCAGAGGATCAGTGACACCACTTAGAATAATATAATTACATGGCTAGGCTAACAACTCAGCTCACTGATGCTAACAACACACAAATGCCATTATGCCATTCATTCATTCTGCCATTCCAAATGAGTTTAAAATTAGATAACAAACGCAACTATACTTTGAATCCTTTCTGAGAAAAGAGGAGGAGTAGCCAAGATTATGAGAAACTATGAGACTGTGGTATAACATGATACATTCAGTATTTGCACAGGGAGGCGCTGTATAGCTCGTTAAAATGGCAATACTGCTAATTAGTTTATATTACTTAAGAGAAACATAATATGACACCTAGCACCTGTGTCGCACTGTAATTATCTCTAAAGAAATTGTACATCAACTTTTAATATTATATGTGATTATAAACATGCATGAGAACAGGCTTAAATAAATTGAAGCCCCGAGAGTCTTTATATACACATAAAACAACCGTGTAGTCATGTAAAACTGGCATTTTTTCTCTGATTTTTCCAGTCTAAGGAAAAGAATAGGTGTTTTCACGCAGTGCTAATTTTGTAAGAAATTAGGAGTTACTTACTGTAGACGTCTTTCCATTGTGTCGAACCTGTTGCAATAAAAACGTTTGTTATTGTTATATTCCATAGAAGAAGAATATTTCTTTACAACATTTATGGAAACATATGAAGTGTATGCACGTAAATAGACAGAAAACGTGATAGCAAATTCTGAGAACAGGATAGTAGAAAGGAATTCCATTTCCAACTAAGAATACTATTCAACCAGATTTTTATGAACACATCTTTTTTTCCAATGGCTGAAGTGTGCTGTTTCATTTTTACTGTTCATTCCTGTTCATACTGTATACTTTTTATTTCATATAATGGGGAGGGGGAGGAAAACCCTCTACTTTCACCATTGGAAAAAGGCTAACAAAGGCCTTTCTTTCTTTTGTAATTCACTCACATCCCAATGAAGTATTCAGCTCCATCTTTGATAACTCATAACTCATAACGTGTCGCAACACGTCACGAAACATCATTTCCATCCTGAGTCTAGAAAGAACTATACTTCTATATCAACATGACTCGAATTACTCCAATATTAATACCCTTTAAGACCACCAGTAATTAGCCAAACATTAACCAAGAGTCATATGTGTCTTTGTCCGCGTTATAAGAGGGTGTATTTTACGAGAATGCACTTTCACTTTTCTTTTCTTTATTTAATTAAATAGATTTAAACAGTAATTTAAAACAAAATTTACGAGCATTCAGACTGATGTTCATTAAAACATATATGCTTAAAGAGCAAATGTCAATACGATTTTATTTTTAACAGCTATTTGGCTTCCTCCATTTCATTGCTACCCCATCTTGGAGAATTGTTCTCTTAATATACAAAGGAATTGAATAGGTAATAATAGTTCTCTAGATACAGCTGGCCAAGTCTTTTTTTGTTTGCTACGCTACTCGGTTTTCTTCAGGGACGACAGCTAGAACTTGCAAGGACAGTGGGATCTCAGCAGTTAAGCACTAAATAAGACACCTTCCCGGGATAAAAACAGGGTTAACGAGATGCTCTATTATCATCAGAAATCTCAGACATGGAAACATAGCCCAATTCCATTCTCCACATAATCCTAGCTACTGCCACTGTACCCGCCCATGTTTACAGTAAATCAGATTCAAATCCATATACCATTTCAGGCTGGTTCGTATATTATCAGTCGTACGTAGTTTCAGGAGGCACAAAAACAGCGGAGCTTCTCGATCACTTACTTATATGGTTGTATAAAGAGTAATAACGGACTTACTGTGTGCTTTTCCAGTGGCAGGGGGGATCTGAAAGAAGAAATATCTCGATGTTCGGATTCAAGCTGAATGTTCCTTGCTAACACTTTCCCTGTTACTGCTTCCAGGAACTGAAGCATCTGCACTTGTATGCTCTTAAACTAATTTATGGTGGGAATTATATTTTGGCTTGTCAACTCTCAAGCCATAAAACAAAGTTTATTGGAATCACGTGTCTCTAAATAGCCACTCAGGACCTCTCTCTATGGAACCATAAATAACCTTCAGCTTTAAACTTTTATTCACTAAATAAAGGTTCGCTGAACTGTTCTATCAAATGTACATAGTTGAAAATATCAAGGATGCACGGAAGGTCATAGTTGTATCACTATCCCAGCCTCCAAAATAGTAGATTGTAAGGAATACTACTTAAAGTGGAGTTAGCTCTCCAAAATTGCTATTGGGAAAAGGAACGTGCGCATTTCGCTGTGAGTATTAATTCAAACCTTTATTTGAATATGCATGTAGCTTGTAGGGATGGGGAAGCAAATCGTAAGGAGAAAAGAGATGTAGTTCATTTTGGGGATTTCCCAACCCCCCCCCCCCCTTAACCGGAAGTTTATGGCATTTTAGTCAAACGGAAACCATGGAAGATGGTTTTGACTAATTCATCTGCTAACCTGTTACTCGGTGGGCTGGTGCCAGAAGGCTGATGTCTCCCACCACATGCATGAAGCTGCTGTGAAATGTTTGTCTGAGGGGCGTTCGCAAGTTCGCAAACTGCTTCAAACCGCAAGGCTTTGCGGGGTCTTTCTAAAGTGAGAACTCGTTAAGCCTGCCCCAGTGAAATCTTTGATAACCGAAGCTGTAAGGAGGGCTATAAAACGATAAAACAGCTCTGGTGTGAAGGGAGCAGGGTGTGAGTGAGCACATGCGAATTGCAAGGAGTGTAAGCACAGGAAGTCAAATGTCACTGGCAGTCACCCAGCCGCCCTTTGCATAAAGAAAGCTGGGCGCCGATTAATAGTATATTACCGCGTCCTTTTCAAATTAGAAAATCAGACGGAGAGGATTGCTGATTCATGACAGCTTTCTCCTTAGGTCTGGAAAGAAACAGGCAACAAAGGTAAACGCTCTTCTCTCCCCGAATCACACATTCGTGTATCTTCACCTCATCTCAGCCACATACGTTATTACAAAGTAATCAGCTATAGATTCACGATGGCTGCATAATGTCCGGCACGAATTATTAAATATCTGTTATTGTCAGGACACCCAATAGTCTGAAGAGAAAGCTAGTACCACAGCCTGCAATCGACCTAATAAAGACATTAAGGAAGTTACGATGTCTTTATGTTTCTAAACCCTTAGTTTAATCATTTGTGTTTCGCTAGGCGGAGAGTCTGAGGAGTCCTGATGTTTTTACAATAACGTTCCTCTCTTGCTTCCGTTCTCTAACATCTGGTTATTTTGCATTCTGCTGTTTTTCTTTTCCCTCGTAAAAACTTTGATTCAAAGACAACATTTTCCTATATTCATAAATCAGACAACTCTCTGATACAGTTTGTTTCTGTTTGTGTTCTGTACTGCCTCTGATTCCTGAATGAATTGTGACAGAGTCTTGGTATTACATTCAGCTATTTAATGATGCAGTTAAGACACGAATGTGAAAAGAAACCATATCAATCAAACAATGAAATGGAAGCAAACATTCCAAGAATAACACTTCTTTTAGGTCCTATCTGTGTTTGAACCCAGGGAGTTTTCAGGGTGGCTTGCTATATTCACACCTTAAAGGATATGCCGAACTTCATGGGAACCATCATATTATATTACTCCAAGAAAGCTATGGACCAATGGAAGTTCAGTACAGTGTGTGAGGTTTTAGCTATGGATATCATTTTAACATGAAAAGGCCATGAGGGGTTAAATCCACGCTTTCCATACAGAAAATATATCCCTAAGAGGCTATTTCAGATCTTCATTTGGGCACTAGCAACACTAGTATGAGCAACAGCTTTGAGAAGGACAGACAGAATGAAATTGGACAAAATCCTAGAGAAAGCCTTTCTAACTGAGAATAGGCCAGAACCCACACCGCCCCTCCACCCAGTAGTCCCAATGACTGCAAGAAGAATTGTGGGAATTGGAGAAGAGGGCCCACTATGGGATTGAAGAAAGCTATCTTTAAGGAGCAAAACAAATGCAAATCTCTGCATCATATTCAAAGAGGTAAAGGCGGACTGCTGGTCTTTCTACAGCTTGGGCACTGTACCATTATGGGTCTTCCTGCAATGTAATGAACTGATGATGAGTGGTTCTACACGCACCCTTTAAATGCGATGTCGCAGTGTCGTTGTGAGAACACAAATAACTGGCATTTATTCCGAAATAGGATGAAGAGCCAGGTGTACATGGTTCGGAAGAAGACAATCAAGGCCAAGTTCATTTCAGTCTTCCTTCTAAAGCACAGCAGCTAAAACCTCAAAAGTGCTGACCAACTGAAGCATCCCAAGCAAATAACACGGAAGACCTACAGGTAATTATTAAATGACGGCTAAAGGTAAAAGTGAGCCAATTACATATATTTTAATGCGAAGGGTGGAGGAAGTGACTGTAGATCAGAATCTAATGGGGGAACCGTCATTGTTTTGAAAGGTCAAAAAACGAGGGCACCAACTCGTGGAGTCTGAGAATCAGGTTGAAGAGGAAACATTTTCTTTACACAGCAGGATAAAATGCATGTGGAGTTGGCCAGGTCCCTGAGCGCGTTGTGGTACAGAAAAGAAGGGGAAACGTTCTTAAACTGAAAAATCTCGCATGTTCTGATCATGCGTCAGCTCAGATCATTTATTATTTATTAACAGTGCAAGATTTTCTTCATCTGCATACACAGTCACATCAGCGCCTTTTGCAATAACCT
Organism: Emydura macquarii macquarii; assembly: GCF_026122565.2. Classification (NCBI taxonomy): domain Eukaryota; kingdom Metazoa; phylum Chordata; order Testudines; family Chelidae; genus Emydura; species Emydura macquarii. The sequence goes on from NW_027131390.1 coordinate 72,292,239, forward strand.
GGACAACATAAGAGAAATGGATAAAGTGGAATCTGGCACTATCAAAAGAGGGAAAGAGCCAAATGAGCTGTGGGACGGGATGAAGTGTGTGTTCACTAACGTGGCAAAGAACATCATCAGGAAGAAAACATGGTACAACTGGACGGTTCTCAGTGAAAAATCAGAACATTGAAAAATCGTGCAGTTCAAAGCATAACACCACTATTAAGCAGCTAAAAAGGTGTAGCAGAGAGAATGCACGTGTAAAGGTTTGGAGGACACACATTATTTAGCCTTAGCAGTTAAGAAATCAGAATAGAAGCAACAATCTTAGGGGCGGATACAATCAAGTTATCCAAATGTCCTTAAAGATGCATAGAAGATCTAGAAGAGTTGGGAGCGAGGAGAGATGGGGTGTGTGTGTGTTGGGGGGGGGGGGGGAAGGGAGAAGAAGGATGGGATGGGGGCACACAGCGACTTTCTACAGAGAGTACACTGGGTTATAAATCTTACTAATTGGGGGAGGGAGATACTTTATCTGCTGCTGAATAGTTCCAGTCCACAGATTTTAAACATGGAAATATGATGTTCTTTCTGTCGTACTCATTATGTAATTCTGATGTGAAAGGTGTCTTTGGAGCTCTGGTCAGTGAATACGGAAGGTAGATTTTGTTGTTCTAATGAGAAAATGGATTTTGGAGGATTCAGAATAGTAAAAAAATAAAAAAAAAAATTTTAAAAAAGGGTTTTTTTTTCAGGTATCCATATTGCTGATCTTAAAATGGAAAAGAGATAGAGAGTAAGGTAACCCACTAATAATCAGTTCCCACTGGTAAATGGTGATGATAAAAGGAATGGGATTATTGTAAATAGTTTGTATTGAATGCGACTGGCTTTTATGGTACTTGGTGGACATACAGACAAGGATCCTACCTCGAGGAGTTTACAGTCTGAATGCAACCAGCAACTGTGACCTACTTTATCACCTGCGTTAAAGCTTTCAGCTCAACCCACCGTGCGATCTTAACGGTGTCCAATACGTTAGGTTACGTTATTTTATCGTGTCTTCAACATGGCTACAGACATGTTAGTGAGTACTGCTCTTGAAGGTAGTGATGCGGCCTTTCAGTGAATGCCTGTGAAACCTGATGGCCTCCAGTAAAGCGAACAGTGATAGCGAGCGTGGAAAGTGGGCTGCCTCCACAGGTCAAAGAGGCTGATTCTCGCAGAGCACCCCAAGGGTTCTGAGGGCTAGGAGTGAAGCTGCGGTGGGGTTCTACAGGGAATCCACAGGGGTGAGAGCTGCTGCAGAAGACCGGACTATCCAGGACCAGTTTTTACTCCACTGAAGAGCACTGAGGAAAGAAAGGGGGGGAAGGCTAAGTGACCAGGAAGGTCAGGCTGGTACAAATCGTTGTGACGTGAATGTGGAAGTTGAACCCTGAAGGTTGCAGATGAGAAGGAGACAGGGCGATTTGTGGGCGAATGTGGCTTCCCCACCCACTGTCAGAGGGAGGCGAGTAGATGAATAAATGGGGGTACAACCGCAAGGTGAGACCGAAGGGGGAATGCAGACGTGGGCGCCGCTAGGGTGATTGCTGGAGCGGAGATCAAAAGGAGAGCAAAGGAAAGAGTGGCTGGACAACATCAAAGACCGGGCTGACGATACTACAGCAGCTCATCGTGAGCCCTGGCGAATCGGAGTACAAAAGGTTGTCTATACACCCTCATAAATGAGGACTGCACTTGATGATGGTGGAGGCTGGTAGTGTTTTAAACGTCAGGGACCCACGGCAGACAGGGCAGTACTCAGGGGCCAGTAAACAGTTCTTTTTATGGGTAGGTGTCGTGGTCTTCTCAGACACTTTAGGTAGATTGGACTCAGAGAACTGGGCCCCCTGCTGAGCTGTGTGCTGGAGGGAGGGAAGGGAGGCTGACTGGAGCCAGAAGGATGTTCAGCATCAAGGGTTTAATGACTCCGTTGATGGTGATCAGTGTAACTGCGTTACACCAATTCGATACAATGGTCCTACCCACCCCCTCTCGTACTGGACTGCGGGGGGGACACACCAGATACGATCAAGGAAGGATAGATACACCGGTAGGGTCAAAGGAAAGGAAAAACGCCTCTGAGAATGTCCCGGCAGTAAATAGCCATCCAAAACTGCATCTCGACGGCTGCCCCTGCTGACTGCCCGGGGGACGCTTGGCTGAGCACGTACATGAGCGTCAGGCGCCCTTGGCATTGCGGTGCTGCTCGGGCACTGCGGAAGATCGTGCGGAAGGTCGTGCGGATTTCAGATCTCAGCTCCGCCGTAGCGTTACTCGCTGGCTACGCTGAGGGCAATTCTTTAAGACAGAAAACTGTGAGGCTTGTCCTACAGCGCCTTCTCCTGGACAAGTGGCCGGAAAACAAAATGGTTTTGCACACCAGAGGAGAAAGGGCCTCCTGGTTTCTCAGGGGCACGTTCCCCAGTGAGACAGTTTTGTGTGATCTTTTGGGCGGGGGTGGGGCTGTGGGGAACATGTTTTCTGAAAACTTGGCCTCCTTTGAGGTAGCCTAGATAAAGTCTGATCAGTTAATTCGCACTGCAGAGACAAACATAAATAAAAATACCAGCTCTCCAAGTGGCTTACACCATTACCAAAGACATCAAGGGATACTCCCTCGCCTCCTTTTTCATTTGCTATATGCTGTATTCAAACGAAGTGGTAAGCTAGAGTCCATGGACCAGGTGACCCCGAGATGGGGTCTCGCACTTGTTTTCTGGGATCCGAACGCTTGCGCATTCTCTGACTCATCCGATTTACAGTTTATTCTCGACACATGATCTAAGAAAGCAGATGCGAAAGGCAGAATATGCTTGAATAGTTTTGAAAGACAAAAGGCAAAATGCCTCTCAAACATCTGGAGGGAAGATTTGCACCTTCTGCACGCACACACACACACACACACACACAAGTCTTCTGTGCACTTAGAGCCAGACTCTGCCAATTTACTCACTTTGAGTGGTTCCTGACTCGTCGAGTAGTTCTATTGATTTCTGGCCTAATAAAATACGAGCAGGAGAAAAACGCATGAAAGGCAAAATAACACCTAAACTGGTGCTAAAAACAAACTTGCGTCTTTCCTGACAAAGGTATACACGCTGCGTCACGTTCCGCCATCTACTCTAAAGGAGAACACCCCTTGCAGGCAGTGGAGAATACTGCTTTAAAGATGATGGCACCTTCTGGCCCAGGGTTAGGCATATTGGCGGCCTCCTGAAAACAGCGAAAATAAAAGAACATCCAACGTTGGCAAATATAGAATCAGAAGCGCATTTGGCTTCATTCCAACGTGGGGATTTTTTTTTCAACTTACTTGGGTTCATTTTTCAATTTTTTATAATCCTATCTAGCTATCTATCTCTCTATCTATCTACCTCTACACATATACTATAAATACACATTATCCGAATGCATGTATGTATGCACACACATAAAGAAGTAGAACTATAGAAAAATAATGTTTCCTATGAAACGGGTTCATACATACATGTGAGACATTGGGCACTTTTCCTCTTCATTAAAACCTGCCATAATAAATTGTTCCTCTTCCTACCTTCACCTTTGCAAGCACTTGAAACCATTTTTCATGAGAGTTGATATAATCACCGATTCCCTCTGACTGGCAAACTAAATTCACACACTCGAAATCATATGTTTCTTAGAGAATCTAGGACGCTTGTATTATTTTGTTATTCCCTTTTTAGAATTAGAGATTTGAGATTCTTCCCAGTTTTAACAAGCAAAATTTAAAAAGTGCATCAGTCAAACATATTTTGCTGCATCGTATCTACTTCGGTGATTCTTAGTATTAACTGTACCCAGCTGAATAGCTGAAATGTTTACTGCGCTTCATCTTTTCCTTTAACTTCCTGTTTTTCCCTCCAACACTGCCAGCAGCATTCAATGCCGCACTGCAGTAGAGCAGTAAATACCTTTAACAGCTGCCTGCCAGCCAAGGAGTGAAATACTGTCTTTGTTCTGATTTTTTTCTACCCCAAGAGCTCATAAAGCAGTCCAGGAGAAATATATTTCTTTGAGAAAACATGATTAGAAAATAAACAAATCTTTGGATTCTAAGGCTCAGGGAAAAAACGTATTTATTTTTCCTATCTATGAGGTGCTTTATGTTCATATTCCCCCCTCCCCCTTCCCCATATGTATCAAGCAACATTCATCTCATTCATCTCTGTTTTTCTGAGAGACAAAAAGTGAGGGAATTTACTTACAAAAACGAAGCCTGGGCTATAACCTTATTTTTAATCATTAAACGAGAGTTAATGACGTCTGGATAGCACGATTGGTTCCTGGATGCAGTTTCCTTGATTATGGTTATTCTTTGCAGTATGTACATAATTCAAGTATATTTAATGAATCCTCTATTTCCTTTAAAAATAAAATGATTTATTTGATTGCAAAGCGTTGCTAATGTAACGACGCAGGTGTGAGAAATACAATGTGAATATTGATTTCTATACATAGATAAACACGCATATATTTTCCTTACAATGTTTGCGATTTAGAAGCACACACACACACAGACTTAGCTGCATGTATGTGTATGTGTTTTAATCACCGAAATATATAGAGAGAGATAAAGAGAATTAAATGTCGGGCCTTTTAGGAAAAAAACCACAAAGTACCAACGAAACCGTTCAATGTGTATATATATTTTTTTCTTTTGCATTTTCTTCCATAACTTCTTTGTCTGGGAGTGTAACTTTCCAGTGGGGCTGATTACACGACCCAGTCAGAATGCACAGATGATAAATGCCGTCCTTTCTATATGCACAATATATATACACACACAAACCCCATTGTGTGTGTGTATATATATTTAATATATGCACACGTGTGCATATTTTAAAAAATCATCTTTGCAAAGTTATAAAGTATCCTCCTCTCCCAGAAGTTGCAAATAATTTGAAAACATTTCAGCGGGAATTTTGCAAACTTTTTAGAGTTTTATTACTAATCAACTGCATAATTACCTATACTAATAACTATGACCCATAAGCAGTCATTCTGAGAAACAACTCCTTAGCTAACACATACTATTCCAATTTATATTGTAAACTGCTGCTATGTTAGACGTTATTTCCCCCAAACTAACTATCATTTTAAAACAAGTGTAGTTACGGTGTTGCGAAAGGATACATATAAAGCACCAGAAAGTTTAGAATCTTTACTTTACTCATTATAGCAAGCCTGTAGGATAATAGACCTATTGGAAGGCACACACTGAGGGACTGATACTGTTTTCTTCTGCAGGCTTCAAAATAGTTATCCTGGACCTATTAGAATCCTTTCTATTTTCATAATTAGTTTTGAATATTATATCCAATGCTTATATTTGATATAATAAATGATTGCTTATGACCTAAATAGTGCTGTTGTAAAATGCTGTATGTATATGTTATATAATGTGTACCGACCTTTCCCAAGAGTTGTAAACAGGAGATGCAATACAACAGTTCTATCACTGAGGATGAACAATTATTATATATACATTTCAGATTCATATAATAAGTAGATTATACTTATATGCATAACACAGAAAATATATTATTTGTGTATGATATCTATCTATGTTAAAATTAATATGTTTCTAAAAAAGTTATCATTAACGTATATATCTGTAATCTCACCATTGATAAATCATAGTGTTTGAACAGTTGTATTGTATTGCCTGGTATGTATACGTGAGTGCGTTTATGTGTATTCCTTGTATCAGTATAATACGTGGTATATAATATCTTAATAAAATAAAATCAAGACAATATGGATCTGGCAAAAAAAAAATTCACCCAACAAAGCTTCTTCAAGTTCTGAACTATTCCTTAGCTTCAGAGTCTTCCTGCCTTGTGATGAATAAAGCTAAGCAGCAAAAGAGAATCAGATCACAAAATCCTTTATGGTATGTTATAATTAAAAGCATACAGAGAAGAGCGGCTATAAAATATTTTTATTCAGTGTCAACGTCACTCGTAATTTGCTAACGGCATAAATCCAAAATAATTGAAAACTGATAGCGTTATTCATCCAGGCTCAACATTGATAACCTTCTTGTGGCATTCAGTTTTTAGCAAATTATTAATGACCAAAATTCTGATGAGGAAAACACCTGTTAATCTTTAAAATTCTGCAAATGCATCGTATAATCTGGAACAAACTACAAAATCATTAGACTAAGCAATCCGTCCAAAACCCTTTATTGGCGTAAAGCAGAGAATATCACACAACATTAAAATGTCTCTTCTCTGTCTTTGACTGGTGTAAACACGCAGCTTCTGCTTCGCTAACTCAGCCTTCAGGGGAGTATATTTGGATCACCTTTGCCACATTTTCCTACAGCTTGTTCTTCGAGACCACCCCTAGACCAGACCAAAGACACCTTCACATACCTAGTTTTAAAAGTGGTGCTTGCTCGTGCTTTAGTGCATTAGAAAATGCCTCCCGGACAGGTGACCCAAACCGGCGGGGGCAGTTAGCAACCACAGTCCCTGCAGCTAGTCACCTAGCCCCGCAGATGTGCCTTAATGAACGCCACGGAGATTGTTGTCTCCGACACTTTCTTTTATGACTTCTCGAGTCATTTGGTGGCGTCTGGGTTCTGGGGAGGCAGAAACGAAGGAATTCCTTACCCGCTCGCTGCACTGGAGGAAGGCAGGGGAGCCGAGGAGGGTCGCTGTAATCCATTAGGCGGGTTGGTAGCAATCCGAGTCGCACGAAATAGAAAGGCAAAAGGCAGTGGGCTAACAGGTACAGGGAGAAGGCTCTGCACAAAACAACCTGTCACTCGGCAGCGAGAGGCTGCTTTCCGAGTCTTCAGAAGAAGTGGAGGCTGACAAGGGAGCAGCCGCAGGAATCGGGAGAGTTTTTTTAAGAGCCCGGGTCTGAAACGGATCGGTACACAAACATCATAGCGACTGTATACACCTCAGCGGAGACAAAGGTTAGAAAAAGAGGGGTTGAGGCTCTCAGTAGGCAGAATGCAGAGGGAAATTCGCCAGGGAAATCAGGAAAAAGGCCATGAAAGCCATCACTGCCTGCACATGACCAGCCTCAGCCAATGACGAGCCCAAATAGGTCATAAAAAGGTCTATTACCAAGTTGTAAATTTTCTTCAAACAAAAAGGAATTTACTGCAATTCCTTGCGGATTTTGCACATCCTGCTTACCAGCGCCATGTTTCTTTTACCCGCTCTTTCTCTCCCTAGCTTTATTTTCTCTCATTCCGCTATTTTCCGTGGCCTGGGAGATCATCTGTGCAGTCTGACTGGGTCGTGTGATCAACCCCACAGAAGAGCTGCACCCCCAGGCAAAGAAGTTATGGAAGAAAATGCTAAAGAACTCCGAGTCTGTTTGAAGTGTTTATTTACACAAAAGCACAAAGCTGGGTCCTAAAGTCTCTGGGATCCTCCCAGAGTTCTGGTGCCAGCGCTATACAAAGGAGGAGATCCTCTTTCCTGGCTGTTATTTAAATGTCTCAGTTTTCATGCACAAGGAGTGTTGGAATTTATTCTGAACCCGTCTTTTAATGTATTTAATTTATATATTTCCCAAACAAAAAGAAACAGACCTGCTTTAGCGCCCACTGCTGAACTGAAGCTCACTGATCATTTATAAATAAACTGAGCTGGAATAATTCCTTTCTAACAAGTCTAAAGGTTTTTGAATGCACACAGGTTGCTTAGTGGCTTCTTTAGTTTGAAGATGCACTCATACAAGTTGTTCAACTGCTGCGTGTTCTTCCATTTTTATCTATAGTTTAATTAATCGTTTGTATTTGGGGGGAAAAAAAACCCCAACAACCAAACGTATGAAATTTGCTGCTCAGAAAATACTTTGAATTCTTAAATTGTCCCTGGACCTACAAATGAAGATCGGGACAAAAACGCCTGACATTTTTTGGGTGTTTCCTCGTCATGTTTTGACGTTAGGAAACTGCCACGAATCCTCTCCTATCAGGATCCAAGATAATTGTGCACACGCATGGAAAACAGAGTTTAAAAAATAAAATCTTCTCAAATATATGCAACATCTTCTTTCGTAGTCTACATGAGTGAGTTACACATGAACAAATGGACACAGAAATGAATGTCACACAAGTGCAATACACAAAACAACGTCCCTGCATAGAGGTATCAATAGCAGTCATTTGTATTTCACTCATTTCAAGCACAGATGTTGAAAATTGATATTAAACTGTACAATCTGTGCAAAACTAAAATGTGCCATTTTCATAAGCTGCTCTTGGGGATTTGTTTTAATTGGTGCTGCATCCACTAACACATCAAAATCACTTTTCCTTCCACATGGTGCCGCTCCCACTGTAAATTAGAGAACCCGGATTTTACGGGGCTATATACTGGCACTATGGGCCATTTTGTGCCATCGAAGTGTTTAGCAGAATTGCATGTTGATATCCGTGAGGAGTTCTGCTTAGAAGCAGAAATAACCTAATAAGCTCACAAAGCTAAAATTAAAATTGTTTAAAGATCCCTTTCCTTAAGAACGATTGAGATGGATACACTCTGGGATAATATTGCTAGCCCACGGCAAATAAACTGTACGTAATAGAAGTTAGTTCCTCCTCTTTGAGACTCTGTTTGTACACCTTTCCGGAAAAACATGCTAACAAGCAATTCTGCGATAAATATTTTGCTTTTATTCTCTCTGCTCTGCAAAATGGATTTATTTCAGAAACAAATATTTGTCCCCAAAAGTCTTCATCCCAATTTATACATCTCAGTTGGATACATGTCCAAGTTAAAAACAACATTCCCAACTTTAGGTTTTTATAGACTACACAGGCATTTGTACGCTAGCTCAGACATTCTTGGCCTTTCAAAATGGCTTTCTCTGTAACAGGATTTTCCTACATATAGTTTAGTCAAACCAGTTTTGGTCCGGAGCAAAGATGTTTGTGTTGTTCCCGGTGAAAGAGTATATTTTTACTGCAGATATATTTTTTGTAAATAGACTCTATTTTCGGTTTCCGACTATCTAGTCGTCTTTAAGTCTGCATAACCAATCACACAGCTTTTCTGGACACTAGGGGTACTGGTGTATTTATGCAAATTCATGCAGCAAAATGTTTGCTGCATGGATTTTCTGCAGTTTTCACACGTTTACGAGTTTTAACCGAGTACGAGATTAATTTTTTCACGTTTATAAAATAGAGCAAAACAATAGCGTTGCTTGAATCACTCTTCCTTCAGTGCTGTTTTCTTTAGATGAGGTGAAATACAGTGGATTTGAGTAAAAGAAACAAACAAACCTGAATTTTATAAAATCATTGCCCAGTGCTCGCCTTTAGGCCATTACACGTACTTAGACCGTGTCAGACCCGGAAAAACTCCATTGAGTTCAATGGAATTACTACGGATTTTCAGAGGAACAACTGAGATCAGAATTTGTTCCACTGATACGGTTCTCACTTCCGTCTGACCCCGCATCATTGAATTCAAAGGGAGCAGAATCGGGGCTTGTCTGAATTAGCAGCTTAGTCTGAATAAGGAGAGCAGGACTGCACAGAGATTGTGTTGAAGTGTGGGGCCATTTCATAAACCCACTACACCCCCCCTGCCCTCCCCTCTCCTGTATGCATTACAGGCAACTGGCATTTTCACGATTTGAAGGTCGGTATCCACAGCAAAATTTAGATTTCTGCTTCCGCGAGGACACGTTTGTTTATCAACCAGATAATTTAAGAGTGGGAAGCCATTTGTTGCAGAACTGAGCAACCGTTCCTGTGGTTTCTTTGAACGAACCATAATTCATGTAATGTGTAAGGAAGGGACTATGGGGAGAAAAAGCTTCTAAGAAAAATCTCGATTGAGAACTACGAAATAGAAATCTTCATCCGTAATGTTTGATAAGGATTATTTTCACTTGGTTCTATCATATCATGCGAAATATCTTGCTTCTGAGAGAAAACATATAATCTCTGTCAGAAAAAAAAAAAAAGAAATCAAAGCACGATACTAAAGCAGTGGGACTTCCCTTTTTATCAAGTGTGCAGCTGCATCTCAAGCGAGATGTTTTTGCTGTGTTTTTCCTATGGGATCTTGGGGACCTGCAGCCTTATTGGTGAGATCCCTTTACATCACCTGATACAAATACAAATATTTCATCTATGATGTTTTAGATTTCTAAATATCAAGGTTAATGAGACTAGATTATCCCTATACGCAAAGGTTTGTTTCCAAACAGCCCCCAATATATCTATACCTATAGCTTTTTTTAGAGGTAAAAAGGGCCCTTTCCTTTGTTTGTGTTTGCCTCGATCTGTGATGGTTTAGGGCCGGATCCTGCAAAGACTTATTTACCGGATTAGCTTTTATTCATGCTTCCAAACCCAGTAGAGACACCAGGAGTACTCGTGTGTGTAAAGAATACGCAGTGAGTGAAGCTCAGCAGGATAAGAGTCCTATGGCTAGCTGCGCTTTCCTTTAGAGCGAAAATAAAATTACACCTGTCCAGTCTCATTGTACGGTTGTGTGCCAAGGTTAGATCGTAAAATAATAAAATAATAATAATAAACACAAGGCCGCTCTTCAGAGACACCTTGTGTTCTTCTCGGGTTTTGTAACGTTTTAAACTTAAAGCAACACTGAAATATTTGATGGATAATATTTCTGAAACCTGACTACACCTAATTAGAATTGGATTTTAATTTAGCAGTGTAATATATATGTCTATAGAAATTCCCTTTCTCATTAAATGAAAACATGGAAATAAACTTTATTACCCTGCTGACAGTTGATGTTCTGTATTATTACAAAGAAGTATTATTGTGGCAATGCAGGCAGTAAATGCTTAATGAAAGCGACCTACATTTTATTAAATGGGCAGAGGTGTGTTATTAGCAACAACTTCCACTACTCTTTTGAGTTTTGATTACAGTATTAATTGGCAAGAGGAATTGCTGTTTTCAAGAATAACAATATGAAGACGTACCGACCTGCACCACTGGGGAAAAAAAAATCAAGATGGATCAAACTATCTCATTGGGCACATACGGGTCACCGAAATAAATATGGCGACCCTCCAATAAACAAATATTGTAAAAGGGAAAACGGACAAATACCATGGAATTTATGAACATTACTACAACAACTGAAAATGAAAATAGGAGGAAATTTCACGGCGGGATGAATGGTTTCTAGTAACGGTGGAACTGTAGTAGCAGTGTCGGAGAGTTAATGAGCCGGGACCGGCTCCTGCATTACCTGTGCACTCCAAGCTCCCAATGCCTCCAAGAGACTCGGTGTAACAGGAATTCAGGAGCAGGCCTTCTGAATAAATATCACTGGCCTTTCAAGTATTCACTCAATAGACGATTCCATTGCCACAAAGTTCTTCCACTCAAATTAATTAAAGCAAAATATTAAAAGTCTACTAACATTGAAGTCAGTGGCAAGCTTCCATTGACTCCAACCAGAGCAAGATCAAGCCTATTTTTTTTAAAGAAATAACCTTTGTGGTTATCGCAGTTTCCATAGACTCGGGTCCCCTGTTCTTTGCTTTAAAGCATACAGTTTTCCGGCAAATATGTTCTTTCCAGAGATCTGGCGTAAACTCTCCCAGAAATAGCACATATAGCTAGGGAGAAATGACGAAGGTTATTGAACCAATGAAGGCAGATAAGAAAACTGATCAGTATTACATTTGAATAAAATTTTGTTTATTTTAATCAAATATCAATAATAGAAGGTAAATATTTTACTAAGATAATTTCTTCAAAATTATTAGATTTATTTAATTTACTCAACATAATATAGGCAAAAAAGTTTAAAATAGTACAAGTGCGCTTGTCCTGATTAATAAAGCATTTTATATGTCTCGCTTATTGGTACTTATCATTAGGAAGCTTATGTCGTTGACAGTAATCACCCTCTTTTAAACATTGAAAAATTACTATCAAAATATGGTGCTATAAATTCGGTATCAAATTTCCATGTAAATAGGAGCAATTGAGCTAGAGATTGTGCCTGATACAGTAAAAACAAAAACAAGAACAAAAAGCACAGATGACAAGCGTGATGACATAAGATTGCTTGCTTGAAACACAGGTAAGGACCTATACAACAAAGAAAACCGGCCGTGTTTCCCAGAATATGTAGATCATTGTTTTCACGAGTCTTTTATTAATGTTTAAAGGCAAAACTTAATTCGTCTGGCCTTCAGCTCTGTCTTCTTCCAGATCATGTGCTTCCTTTTTGGCCTCCCCTTCCTTTCCCTCCTGTCTGGAAGCTGGGAATTTGTCCTTGTTGTTTTCTTTTTTCCATTTCATCCTCCTGTTCTGAAACCAGATCTTTACCTGCCTCTCGGTGAGTCCTAGCGCATGGGATACTTCAATCCTCCTCTTCCTTGTCAGATAAGGGTTAAACAGAAATTCCTTTTCCAGCTCTAAAGTCTGGAAACGACTGTATGTTTGTCTTCCTCTCCTCCTACCAGGCGCTGCTGATTAAAACAAAAACACAGCATTTTTCAAAACAAAGAGTTCATTGGTGTGGGCGCTTCTATATGTGTCTATCCATCTAGACATAACCATGTAGTTAGGCGACTAGAAGGGTGCATATATACGAATATATAGATATAGATATAGACATATGGATATTTACATATGAAGTTATATGCATGGGTACAGAAAAATAGCTGTGGACATTGTCTTAAAACACTCTGCTTTCGTTGCACATCAGAATTTACTGGATGATTTTATTATCTGATCACTGGGAAAAGCCACCCCGAGTTCCTCTCTGACCGCAGAGCTTTTCTGATGCGGGTGTACCTGCATTTATGGGATTCACGCCCGTCCGTGTCTGCTCAGAGAGTTTAAAGCTACTCTGGGCTAGCCCTCACACACCGCATACACGGGCTGTTGGATTTCCTCCCTGCATTACTTTATTATCCTCCACTATCGCGGCTAGAGCACGCAGCGAGCTGCAGAGACAGGCAGGGGGAGCGGGAGAGAGGACGAGAGAGAAGGGGGGGAAACAAAGTTGAGAACTCAGACGTGAGAGGGAAGCAAATTTTTGCCTGCGTCCAACCTTGCGGTCTCATCCAGGGAAACATTGGAGCAGGAGACGAGCTCTGATTTAAGTGGTCTGGTTCCTCGCCAATATTAGCACTGGACGATTTACAGTCAGGATATTGTACCAGCTCGGCCTCTTGCTGGGTCGTAAAAATCTGCTGTCTCTGTAAATTATCGTATCCGTAAAATTTCGCGGGCTCCCCGTGACAGGTAATCCCGCCGCAGGGGGCAGGAGGAGGCGGCGGCGCGGGCGGGGGAGGAGGCGGCGGCTGGTAGGCGGCGGTGGGGCTCCCCCCGGCCGGCGGGTAATAGTCTGGGCCCCCGCCGCCGGGCCCGGGGTGCGGCTGGAAGCCGGCGGCGGCCGCGCTGCTCCCGTACAGCAGGGCGGCGGCGGCGGCGGCGGCGTGGCGGCCGCTCACCTCGGGCGCAAAGCGACAGTCGTAGTACGCCGGGTTGAGGGGCTCGCCCGCCGCCGCCGCCGCCGCCGCCGCCGCCCGGTACGCGGAGTACAGCGGGTTCACGAAGTAGGAGCTCATCGGCGCGGCCCGCCGCCAGGGGAGAGGGGCCCGCGGCCGGCGGAGCAGCAGCGGGCCCAGGCCGCCCGGCTCGCCGCTCTCCTGCTCTGCCGGCCCCGCGGCCGCCCGCGCGCTGCCCCGCTCCGGCTCCGGCTCCGGCTCCGGCTCTGTGTGGCGGCGCTGAGCGGCCCGGGGCTGGGATATAATCGCTCCCCGGGTGACCTGCCTCACTGCTTTTACTGTTTCCTATTAGGCACACGCGGCGGCCCCGCACACACGCACACGCGCTCCTGGGCAGGCAGCGCAGCGCAGGGGGGCGCCTGTGGCTCCGCTTGACGCGTCCCGCTCCCGGGGCAAAGCAGAATTCCGCCCCCTCCCCCGCCCGCCCGCCCGCCGCCACCTGCACCCCCGGGGTGTGCGCGGAAAGGGCCGGGAGTTGACAACCCCAGCGAGCAGGCCGAGATCGGCCCCAGATAACCGCGGGGCGGACGGATCCAAGGGCAGCGCCTTGCTGCGGGCCGGACGCCGGCGCTCCGCCGCAGAGGCCGGGAGAGAGGGGGAGACAGAGACACCTACGCCTGCCCATAAAGAGCCCGCTCCGCCAAGGGCTCGGGTGCCTCCTCCTCCACATTCAATGGTCCGGCTACCGCGCAAGGCGCGGGCCTAGGCAATAAACGGGGGGAAGGGGGGTGGGGAGGCAAAATGGGAGACGTGGAGAAGTGGAAGGGCTGCACCGGGCACAGACCGGCAGAAGAACCTGCTCTGGGACGTTCTGCTCGGGCGGGGATCTAGTCCGAGATCATCCCCGTACATTTCAGCTGGGAATGCGAGGGTGAGGCGGGTGGTTTCCAATTCAAAACAGGCTCATGGGAAAAGGCCGGGCGTTATTGGAATGCATCGGGCTGTTTGCGAGGCCAGCGGATCGCTTGCAAATGAGATGCACATTTACCCTTGACGCAGTGCACGCCTGGCTGCGGCTCCCAGGTTAATTGATACTTAATGGAAATCATGCCCATGAATATACTTTCCATCATTTCACCCTCGGTGAACGGCAAAAAAAAGAAAAGAAAAAGAAAAATGTGTGGGTGAGCATTAGCATCGCTTGAGGACTGAATAAGAAATAGGAAGGAGCCGTTCTCCGAAGCGAAGGAAGGAAGGAAGGACTAACATGCCAGTGTATTTCCATTTCTCGGTGTACAGTACACACTGCTCTAGCTGACTTCTTCTCAGCTCAATGCCAAGGGAGATTCATAGATTCCAAGGCCAGAAGGGACCACTGTGGTCATCCAGTCTGACCTGCTGTGGAAAACAGGCCATAAAGCTCGCCCCAATAATTCATAGAGTATAAAGGCTGGTCAGTGTTTGTTCCAACATTTCAGACGCAAAGCTCTGCGTTATTAATCTGTTCTACGGACAAAGAAATATCGGGATTAGTCAGGTCCCTCCCTACGAATTTAGTGATTCTGCCTTTAAATTCAATTCAAACAAAGACTTGAGAGTCTGATCCAGTTCCCAGAGGAGTCGATGGCCAAACTCCCTTTGGTTTCAAATGGTGCAGAATCGACTCCCGAGTTTCCCAATATTTTGGGGCAAGTTTTTCGTTAAATGAAAGACATCTTAGAGGACAAATATGAATGTGATCTCAATGTTCTTTTTAAACAGACAGTAGGTGAAATATTATATAGATCCAGTCGGAGCCATGTGTGACCCTCTGGCGCGAATCGAATAAAATATTTGTGGTTACATAAAAGAGACTCCAGAATCCTTTCCCATCTCTCTCTCTCTGTCTCTGTCTCTCTCACACACACATACTTCCCCCTTATGTTATTAAGTCCAGGAAACTTTCATTGTTTTCTGTTTATTTAGGTAAACAACTCAGATTTCCTTTGCTGTAAGATTTATGCGGTAACTTCCACAAAATGAACGAGTCTGTGTATAGAAGCCTCAGGCAGAAAAAATATGTGATGGAAAGAATATCCAATTTAACATAAAACACGTTAAGACATCTTTCAACGTAAAAGAAGAAATAGGAATGTCATAAAAACACAAAATGTTATTCGGGAGAATTTATTTCCCAGTTCAGTTGTTTTAAAGGAGATGTACGCAAATTAATGTTGGTGTTATGGCTTCTAATCTGTAATTACTATTTACTTCTAACAAATATTCTGTGTTCAGATGAGTATCTGTGTTCTGAAAACATACTGAATTGCAAATGTAGACTTCGATCCTGCAAATCCCTATTCAGAGGAGCTGCCCTTACTCAGGAAAACGCAATATTTCTTGTATGAGGAAAAAGCTGCCCGCCTGATTTGCAGGGTAAATCTCAAAATCCAGAATAGCTACACTGAACACACACTTGTTTAGGATTTACGCCGGCGCAACTGGGAGCGGAGTCAGCCCCTAAAATATTGTCCTCCTGATTCCTTTCGTGAGATGGAAATGTATAACCATGGAGACAGACCTTATTTTCCTTGCTGTGCTAATTGGGTGTACGAATATATCTAGCGATTGCCTTAAAATATAGTCATTTATTGTATTTCATAACAGCGTATCCGTCTGTTACGTCCATAACGGTTCTTTAAAATAAATGTGTTTTTATTCACTGTTAAATTTGTGGATTTTTTCCCTGGACCCATAAATATTATTATGCTCGGATGATCACTGAGAGAAAAATTAATAAACCTCGTATTGTTTGTAAAACACAAGGACAAGATCACAATTTCGGGGGGCGGGGGGGAATATCTTTCAAACTTAGCTTCTTACCTTCTTTTACCCTTGGTTTTTATAAAGTTTACGCTCATCCTCCAGAAGTCTGTAAGTGAATCGAAAGAATACACAGGACATTTGCTTAATATTCATAAAAAGCTTCAAGTATTTTATCCTTTCAGTAACAAATCCTAGAAAATACAGGGAACATTTTTCGACAGCAGGCCCAACAAAGATCATGGCTTATAGATGTTTTTTCATGGCACAACTTATGAGTAAAGGATTTTATCGTTATGTTTATTGTCAGAATTTAAATATAATACAATGAGATCAAACCTCCTGGAGAAACATAGATTTTTACGTATCTACGGCTGCATATAATTAAATATTGTGCCATATCCGGTGTAGTCTGCGAGAATCTGTCACCTCAAAATTGCTGATTGCGCAGGGTTTTTCTAAGCTATCCATTTCGATCAGAATAAAGAACAGTTAGGCTTGTTTAGTTATGGTTACAAATATAAAAATCATAATTAAAATTAGGATTGTCTATATTTTAATAAAAATGTATCCTACACAAAAGCCAGGAGCATTGTAGTCTCAGAAATCATAAAATGGAGCAACAGCGCTCTCTAGTGGTCAACTGGAATCTTGATCAGCAATCAAAGCGCTTTAAGGTCTATTTATATACTAACCCTACCTTGATTTAAAAGTAGTTTACTTGTTTTAACTCTCGCTTCCATGAATTATATAAACACTAGCTCTTATCTTTCACGTTCAACATCAAAAGTGATCTAAACAAGATGTGCAAAATCAAAAGAAGGTAGATTGCAGCACTCTTTACATTGAGAAATGGAGTGGGGTGAGTCCTATACCCTTAGTCAAAAAAAAAAAAAAAAAAAAAAAAAAAAAGCTTTTTACTCATAGTCTACACATCTTTTAACACATTCATACTACTCTTTCAATGTTTTACCTCTGCAATAATTATGACAGTATAATTTATACATGTCTTCTTTACACAAGGCAGCCAGCAAAGAAATGTAATGTATTAAACGTTGAAGACCCTTGCGATCCCATTTTTGGTTCTGTTACTTTACATATTACATCACTAATACTAGATGCTTGGTATTTTCAGGTTCAGAATTCTTCTGCCTTGAACTTGTTTTTTATTTAATTATTTCTGTAACAGTACATTTAAGTAAAGACTATTCTGTTCACGATCCAGCCAATTGTTTATTCCAAATATACCGAACATTCCGCTGAACTGATTGGCATAATAGTGTACATTTTATATTTCATTCTTAAAAGCAGCCAACGCATAGGCATAACATGTCGTGTCCTTTGACACAGAGAGAACTTTCTTTGAATGGAGATTGTAGGCAGACCAATTTCGAAACGCCCTCATTTTCCTCAGACCATTTGGAAATAAATATATATTTATACAGTGCAAAAAGGGACAACTATAGCTCTGTCATTTCGACTGGCAAATATTAAAATCAGGGTCTATCTATCTTGCCTGGTCTGATAGCAATTTCTTCCCAGCCTACGTAATGGAATCGATGTATTAAAATGTCCCGATTGCAATAATACAATTTACATCTTAGTTATGGATCAGCCAATTAAAACGGCTATTTTCCAAACCATGTACACATTCACAATAGTATTTATATAGCACATAACACTTCTATAAAATGTAATGTAATGAATAAATTAAATGTTAAAAAAAATCTGTTAATTTTTCGACCTGAGTGTCTTTTCTTGCCTGTGTTGTCTTGGCCCAACGGTGACATACTGAAATTTATAGTCCAGATTTTAAGACTTAGTTTTGTCTGCATTTTTGTTTTCTTCTCACAAACACAAACATCAAAATAAGATGGTTTCAAAGAAAAGCGCCATAGCATATCGTAAACTCATTAGGTCCAGACGTCTAGCCATCTCAATGGTTTTATTATACCTCGGTTCTTCCTGCTTTAAAAGAATTATAGGTATAGGGTTGACTATGAATGGGGAAGCAATGCAACACCTTTTCTTAGCATTATATGCCTTTCCACTTTTTTTTTCCAGAGGTAAAAACACTAAGTACCAGGTCTCTGCAGCTCTCTCCTTAATCTTAAATAACTGCTCATAAATATTTACAGATCCTTCATTTTAATGGTTGCTCTTTAAACAAAGCAATGTCTTTTTACAATGAACTTCATCTTAATTATCTTGATAAAGTCATGTGTGTTTATAAATGCTGAAGGCGTGAGACGTGTTACTACATACTCTCCCCCCTCCCCAGCTGATAGCCTGGAAGTGGTATTAGTCCATTCTGAACCTATTAGTGTTCAGATTAAACAGCACAGAGCTTAAAATGGCAACATTTAATTAATTGGGTATCAGCCTAAATCTTTGGCTTTGGAGAGCCATTTCGGAAACATTTCCTAGATTACTCCAAGAAGTCACATGTGAAATTTTACTGATTTTTGAATGACAATTTGTGTAGAACATGTTTCGATGAAAATTATATAGGCATATCTACAATATATAATTGAAGCCATACCCCCTGTGATTAACTTTTTAGAAGTAGGTGCTTACTGACTATAATAGCAAAATTGTAAACCTTTTTTCTTATCTCTGTAACTACAAATGGAACGTTGTATTAGTAACTGTGTTGAAGTAGTTTTCATTTGGTTCTACAGCGTGTATCAAGCTTCTTTCCAAAATCCCTGTGTACGAAATAATCGAGAGATCAGGGTCTCTACTGACTTTTGAAAGCCTCGCGTTAATGATAAATTAGCCAGCATTGTACATAGAAATGCTTATTGGAGAGTGCATATACCAGACACTGAGAAAATAATGAATTTGTTGTTTTCATATGATTGCGGCTAATTCCGCGGTGCCAAAAGAAGAGGAATGCACACATTGCTCATTTAAGTGCAGTGATTTCATTTGATCATGTCAGAGTTTATTATGGAATAACTGACAATCATTACAATCGGTCTTTGGTTAGAGACATGCGATGGTTGATACAACATTTACCAATATTCAGAACTCCAACAATCCAAAGGATCAGTAAATGTTAGGCCTATTGAAAACCGGACACAATCTCCTAATAATGCACTAAAGAAGAAGAAGAAGAAATAAAATGTTCTGATTGCATCACTCTGGCATCTATTGCAAAGGACAAAATTCAGGACTAGAAAGCAGAGTTTTTGGTAATAGTTTCTTTTAATAAGTCATGGACAACACAATACTGCTATTGATTTAAACAAGTGTACTCCAATATATAGCTTTATGATCGTGATTACAATTATGTCCTTTACCTGTATTTTGGCAAAGTGAGATCTAGACTACATCACTTTTAAGAAACATGTCAAACATTTAACGTTACATTTCCCAAAGCTAACGTGCACTCATAATATCACGAACCAAACAGTTTGGAAAAAGGAGAGAGGGAACTGAAGCAACTTTTATAAACACATTGGCGAGCAAGACAGATTTCCAAAAAACAAACAAACAAAAAACTTGACAGAGACCACACTTTCACTTCTACCTAAAAAGACCCAGATTGATTGAAAATTCTGCAAAAAACCGCATCTGGTGCTGGAGGGGGCCGGGGGGGAGAGGAAGAAGAAGAATGCATGGATACACCGGGGCGTTAGTCTCCTTTATTTCCTTTCTCCTTGTTCATCTTTTTCATTTTCATTCTTCTGTTCTGAAACCATATTTTGACCTGTCTCTCTGTGAGATTTAGAATCCTAGCTACTTCGTAACGGCGGTCCCGAGTCAGATACATGTTAAAGAGGAATTCCTTTTCCAGTTCCAGAGTCTGATACTTTGTATAGGGACACCGCTTTTTCCTGGTTGAGCGAGCGTGGATCCAGTTTGCCGCAGGATTATCTGGAAAAGGGGAGGTATACAGGGGAGATGGGGGCGAGGGGAGAAAGGTCGTTAAATTAAATTTAACGAAGGATGGACTCTTTTCACAACTTGGTAGGAATTATCATAAAAGCCTGAATACCCCCACTCTGTTTACTGTACAAATCATGTCTTGATGGTAGGTGGTTATGTGCAGTCTTTTATGGGTGCTTGTTGCTGCTTGCGCTGGGGTTGGCGGCTGGACGTTTTTATAGGTTAGTAAAACTATCAGTTTTGCACATTGGAGCCTTATAGGGTTCGGCAATAAATCAAAGGGGCAATTTCTTTTTTACTTACTTGGGTCAAGTTGCTGTTGCTTCTCCTCCTTCAGATCGCTGCTCGGGCTGGGGTTGTGGCTGCAACCAGGAGGCTCCTTGGTGCTGCACGACGTAGCCGTCTTCTCCCGGGTCTCCTGCAGGAAGGAATTGCACGTGTACTCGGGCACACTGATCCCCTGAGACGCCCGGGACGAGGAGCACTCAGTCCTTTTGGAGGAGGAGGAGGAGGAGGAAGAGGAGGAGGAAGAGGCAGCTGCTCCCGTTTCAGGCTTTATCCCGTAGTGGCGCCCGTTGGAGGAGCTGGAGCTGGAGCTGCTGCTGGGGAAGCCCGGGAAGGGCTCAATCCAGGAGCGCACGTATCTGCCAGTCTCGGCTGCCCCTAAGTGGGGCTGGTGCATGTAGGGATGGTAGATCCCGGTCATTGCCGCAGACGGCTGCGGATGAACCGTGGACCAGGAGGTGGAGAACACGGTGGATTTTGGTGCAAAGCTACAGGAGGAAAAATCTGAACTCTCTGCAACACCTGATGGCCTGGAGGTCGCACTGTGACCTCCCGGGACGAATCTACTCCCGTAAACTTCTTCGCTTTCATGGCCTATGAGAGAATCGACATAATAGTTACTTATGGTGCCACTAGACGACATTTTTAGGCTCCCCTCGTAGTCATAGAAAAGGTTACACTGTTAACTGTATATGATCCCCTCCCTGAGAACAATCGTAGTATTTTGCAGACTGCCACCCTCAACCATTGGTTGTGGAGCCCACGTGATCATATTTACCAATACTCGAGGTAAATCAATCCGCTAAACTGGGGCTGCTGAGATTTAAAAAAAAAAAATCGTCAACAACAACAAGGGGCAATGAACCCCACACTGTAACTGTACGGCCCGGGGGGCAGCCCACGGGGAGAGCGCGGCCGGAGCCTCTGCCCAGCGGGGTCCCAGGCGGGCGTGGCCCTCGCCAGAAGCAGCAGAAGGAGACGGCCGGGGACTATTTCTTCACCTCCTTTGAGTGATTTCTGCCATTCATTTCTTAATCAATGAGACGCAGGATGTTTAAATAAACCCAGCCGCCTGGTCTTCCGAGTTACGCTGAAATCTGCCGAGGACACCCGCTGGGAAAGGGGAGATTCTTGCTTGTAAAATCAAACCATCCCAGAGCTCGGGGTATACGACTCCTCATAAAACAGGAAAATGTTACAGTAAAAAGCACATTGTGGTGACTTCCATATTTCAGAGCATATGCCTGTGTTCCGCCCCCTTTTAAATAAAGTTTCTATTTAAGGGATTTTCTCTCTCTTTTTTTTTTTAAGAGAGAGATGCCCATTGTGTTGTTTTAAAACAGGTGGAAGACCTCTGTAATGATTTTATGCCTTTCCATAAAAATTTTATGAGGTGTATTTGATTATAGATTAATGTGTCCCTAATAAAACGGGCTGATGGAACAGCAAAGCCTGTGTCTCCCTGCACAACTGACGCGTTCCTGAACACATGCTCCTGTATTTGTTAAACTTTGGGGCGATGAGGCTCAAATATGGCAAACGTTATTGGATCATTAATTGTAGTCTCTCCACAGCTTGGGGAATGAACTATCGGCAAATGTTCTCCATCGCAATCTCTTATAAGTACATTGCAGATATAAATAAAACCACATTTGAAAAGAATTCGGTGCGAGCAGACGAGACATCGCACTCTGGCTAAGACAATGTTTTCCTATTTAGAGTCTAATGCACAGCAGCTTCCAGTACATTCATACCGAGAATATGCAAAACACATCTTGCTATTATTTCCTCTCCTCCAAAATTAGTTTGAGGAGAATATATATTGTTTAATCCCCTTCGTTTACTTTAAATCCCTAGCTGTGTTTTTCTGAACCCTTTACGCTTCACCAACAGAAGGAATACCTGGGTTAGTATTTAAAACTAAATTACCCATATTCTTCTGCACATTTCTGTTCCTTCAGAGAGACAGAAGATGGTGAATTTGAATCTGAAGAAAATGCACACAGTTAGTTCACATCCCACAACAGTACTCTTTGAGAACACAACGTAACACCATACAGGAAAACAATTCTTACACACTGGCAAATATAAGGAAGAGACTGAAATTCCTGTTTATTTCATGATTTATGACTGTCTTCTTCCTTTGCGTTTGCATGCTCATGTTTTATTTTCCATATATGCAGCTTGTTTCGTGTTAAGATATTGCACTTAATTTTTCATAGATATAAACTGATTAGCTAGGAAGATTTAAAATGAACATTCTTTCATACATGTTAAAACTTGGTATGTAGCTACCTAATTGCATTTCCATTACTGAAACTTCTTAAGCAATGTACTGAGAACATTTATGCGAAAAGAGACGAAAGTAAATAGACGTTCAAATATATTTATTATGTAAACTGATGAACAGCCTTGTTTTTAGTATAGATATTTTAAAACCAGGGCAAAAACAACATACGTGAATGCTATCGACGTCTTTAGCAACAAAATGTTTATGTTTCTGGCTTGAGGAAAATATAACACGTTACTAATTGTTGCCAGTCGAATATAACTAAACTACATATCGGAGAGAAAGGAGGAAAAATTGACATCACCAATTGCAATATGAATAAATGGTGTCATTAAGGAAGATCACATTTAAAGTATCTTGTATCTTATGTCTTTCTTTAGAAACTGCCTGGGTAAAGAAGGGGTGGTTTTTGTTTGAATGCTGTTTTCCAAGAGTAGACAGTATCCACACTTTTCTTTCCAGTATTGTTAGAAGGTGAAAGTATGTTCAAGCATTTGGACTTCAGTGTGGAGTCATGTTCATTTGCAAGCCATTTACAGTTCTGTTTAGCATTTCACTCCTCCTCCCCCTAGTTTGCAAGATGAAGTGGCTGTTAATAATATTTTTCAGCTTTGTGCAGTTAAGGGTCGTGAACTTTATTACCTTCATGTATGTTATTAAAACGGAATTGCACGAAATAAAACGATCTTCCGAGCAAACAAAAATGGTGCAGAGTAACAAAAGTAGGTCTCAATAGGCTGCCGTACTTCAGAGTGCCCGGTTCTGAGCATTGCTAGTAGAAACCCCCCATCTTCGGCAGATATTAAAGAGAATGGCTTCTCTGCTACCAGGTTCTTAAAGTTCCTGAATTCCTCAAGAACTTCAGGATTTTTTTTATGTCTACGTATCTCTGGATTTTGTAGGTTGCATTTTTAAAAGCAAACGAGGACAAGAAATCAAACTCTACACACTGTAGGTACACAATGACTGTTATTTTTTAAATCAACACATTAATGTCAAATAAAATGACACAGATTGCTGACAGCTTGAATAGAGATTTCTTTTATCACTTACCATTTATGAGTTGATTGAAATAAAGATGTCCAGTTTATGCCATAGTATTTTACTATCCTTTTTCCATTCACTTTTCAGACTGCGAACGATTACACAACATTTTACCAATTAATCATCTGTTTACAGTCACAACGATAAATGAATCAAATTTATATCATTTCCTAACCCCCCCACCCGCCCCCCAAAATAAAGCCACACACACAAAAGAGAAGAAACAAGAAAAGAAGCTACATCAATCCAAACAGCTGCTGATAAAGAAGGATCAGGGAGCCAACCTGAATCTGTACTTTTCAACATTTTTAGAAAACCAAAGGAACCGCAGTAGTTTACAGACTTTATTGCATTATACATGCGAATAGAACATGCACAAGAAGGACATATTGCTGTCGTACGACTACTATACCACATGTGCACCACAAGGAAATGTCTACAAGGGAGAAGAATTAAATATTCCATTTTACGAAGGACAATTTCTACGTTCATTTGAGAGAATAGTTACATTGTAATGTGCTTTTTTTTCCCCAAAGTTTTTTTTCCCCCTTAAAGTATTGAATGTATTCAAAATGTTATGGCCCGTATAATAAGCCCCACATAAATACCATTTTGTTAGAAAAAACATGAAAAAGTCACATTGTTTGGATGTTCGACAGTTCCAATAAGTTAAGACCAGATGATAATATTCAATCATAGTTACCCTGCATTACGATGAGAAAAAAAATAAATTACACGTGCTAGGTTTTTATATAGATACCCACCATAGTAATACATATTCACTTGCAGCACTAAAAGAATGACAAAAAGTCACATTCTATCAGAAAAAAATGAAAAATGAAGGGTGTTTTTTGTTCAAAGTCTCTCCTGCATTTAGCAACTGGTGGTGCTGTGCCCATTTCTCACTGTTTCAACCCCCAGGTTTACGGTTTAAGAGAAGGTCAGATTAGCGGTCAGTTCTCGGATTCGGTTCTCTCTGCTCATCTTCTTGAGCTTCATTCTGCGGTTTTGAAACCAAATCTTGACCTGCCTGTCAGTGAGGTTTACGCTCTTACTGATCTCTAGGCGGCGCTCTCGAGTGAGATACATATTGAATAAGAACTCTTTTTCTAATTCCAGTGTTTGATGTTTAGTATAAGGACACCTCTTCTTTCTGCCACTCTTTGCAGTTAACCAATTGCTTGTTGGCGTATCAGACTTGATTTCCTCTATCAAAATCAAAGAAGAAGAAGAAAAAAAAAATCAAAAATACCTCAGGCTGTTAAAGTGTACCCTTGGCCATGAACCCTCATCTCTAGTGTCTGACAGATATGTTAAATGTTGGTATTAAACATTGCTAGCATGAGGTGTGTACACTGGAATAGATTTTTAATTGCTGCCAGACTCAAAGGTAAATAGTTCAGATTGAGTCATTCACTATCGTTTGCAATTTGGGGCTCTTTTTAAAATGCTATCCAAAGTTTTCAACTAGTACATAACATTTGCACAATATTTAACCTGCCATCCGCACAATGGCACCATTTTAACGGATTTGAGCTGCACATGACAGTAGACGTCTTAGGAGACATTTACTAAGAAAATCTCTCCATTAAAAAGTATGAACGCAACATATTTTCTATCAGATTCCTTTAGATCATATGGTGAATTACGCAAAGAGATACAGAAGCGGATCTGGGCATTTTTCTTAGCTAAAAGGGTCATTTTTAAATTTACACTTCATACCAGGGATTTTTTTTTTTTTTTTTTTTTTTTTTTGCATTTTCCTTTTAGAATTTTCCCATTGGAAAGAAATTTGTCCCAGATAAAATGAGACTTGAATTGTTAACTATAAATGTTCTACAGAGGATCTCTAGGCACATACTGGGATAAAAATCGTCTGAGAGGTTGCAAGGCACATTTTTATCCAAGGAAAATGTCCGTGTTTGATACTCCACCACATCCCGTTCGAAATTTAGGCTATTGTGCACTTTTAAAAGGAAATTAAAATTAAATAATAACCTCCTTCATCTTTTAAATACCTTTCAAAATAATGGTGTACTTTTAAAGACAAAACCAAGGCTATCAACAGCATCACCTTAACATATTCCACTTTCCATCAGCCAGAGAGCGGGCTGCTCCTTTCCTTGCACATTTGGTTAAAACTTTATCCAGCTCTGTAACACCCCTTTCTCATCTATTTTAATAGGCTCATAATTAACTTCCAAGGCAATCAAACCACAATTAGACTCAGTGAGAATACTTGACCAAAAGATTACAAGAGAAAAGTTGAATTGGTCGTATGCTCGAGAGCTATTTTAAGGTGTTTCATTGATTTTTGATGCTGTAATTTATCTAAAAGAATAAAGATATATTCCCCGCGTGCCCAGACGGGCTGTCTGCATACGAGGGTATGGAAATATGAAAAACCAATTTGCAAGCTTCGGTGTAGGATTTTTCCCTTCTCAAAGCTTCAGAGACACAGCACCTGCAGCCCGCTAGCTCCTTATCACTAAATGGTACGGCTGTAATGCTGGTTAGTATTTGATACTGTGTTTTACGATGCTGGCGTGTTCAAGTTACACCACGTTACGGTTTAAACTTTATAATACCGACCTTTGCTTTCCTTCTCCTGTACTTCTGGGCTGGACACAGAGCCTTCAGCCAGGCAGCTTCTTTCGTCTTGCAAAGTGGACTTTGGCTCTGGGCTTTCCACTTGAGGGACTTTAGCTGAGTTGTCTTGGTTGTTCGGATTTTCATTCATTTTCTTTTCCATCTGAAGTTGAGAAGATATCTGCGGTTTGGAGCTGCCGCGAGGGTTTAGCTGTAACATTACAGTTGAACTCGTTTCAGGACTATTATTGTACTCTTGGGTTTTCCCAGTGGCGTAGGTCTGGCTTAGTCTAAAATATCCTGGGACAGGAACCTCGGGATTTTCAATGGGACAGGATTCAGAGACCAGCCTCTGGTAGGAAGGGACGTCTGAAGAAATGAGTTTTGTTCTCTTATCGGAATACATGCAGCAATTGCTTTCTTCCTTAATATTTGTAGTAAAGGAACAAGTGGGGACCTGCTGTGTAACAGGTTGCTCTATTCGACAAGATCTGTTCGGATCTGTCCAACTGTCTACTTGAGGTATATAAGGATGTACATTCATACCCATATTTTGGTGATTAACTTCTCTTTTAGCCAGAGACGGTAGAAGTCCACAGGTTTGCATTCCATAAGTTCCAATGTCTGTGCTAGGTGGCATGTACATGCTGGCGCTGTTGGAATAAAAGCTGTCACTTCGACAGGCACTGATCAAAGAATCTACTAAAAAAGTATTAGCAGCAGGAGAGCTGTTGGGAAAGGACATTTTGGGGAGGAATTTGAAGAAGAGAGATTGTGTCCTTTGTAGGCTGACATCTCTAGGAAAACATTCCCTCTGTAATTGTGGATGCCTCTGCACGACCACATGACAACCAAGCCAATGAGATTTGAAAATGGCCTTGAGCCGCTACCTCCCCGCGAGTCACGTGCTCCCCGGGACCGTCCGGGCCGCCGCTGAAAGGTGGACAACAGCGACATCTAGAACGTCAGAGGGAAATTGCCCGCTCCGCGCCTGGAGCCCGGCGAGGCAGCCCTGGCGCACTGCGCTGATTTAAAACAAGGGGCTTTATTTATTTTAATTGTCTTTCATTGCAAACAAGATGAATCCGAATTCACCGGAGTCCTGACAGCTCACTGTGCCTTGGTGGAAGGAGACGGGGACAAACACGAAACCGATCCTTGCAGACAGAAAGCCAAGGAAAATCCCTGTCATGCACCTAATGAATGAAAGCCCCATAGTTTGTGCAATTTTTTTTTTTTTTTTTTTTTGGTACGAAAATAAGTGGTTTCTTCTGACCGCGTGGACGCTCATTACTCCAAGACCCTGTGCAGTTTCATGCAGAAGACAGTTATTTGCAAGCAATGTGTTCTCAGCGCAACCGTCCCCAAGGCTCAGTGCATGAGAAAGGCTCTGTCTCCTCTTTCTCCTTAATAATAATAATAATACTAATTACAACAACCAAAAAAAAAAACAAAAAAAAAAAACAAAAAAAAAACCCCTTAAAAGTTTTAGACAACTGGATGTGCTGAACCATGTGCGAAATCCAAAGGTGTCATTTGGTTATTATGCAAAGAAAAATATGTTTTCCTTTTATGGATTTTGTAAAAGCATTGGTTCCTGACAAGCGAAAGGTACAAAAGGTTGTGGAATTTATTAATACGTATTAAGAAGAATCAGGGCGATCAATAAAATTCTCATCTACATTCTTGGACTACTTGGTAATTTTCTTGCTTCTGAAGCTTTTTAAAGAGTTATACCCTCTGTTGCTACGCACGGGAAGATATTTTATTAACAAATCAATCGAGACTTTGTAAAGGATAAGATTAATAGTTAAGATTTAGCATAATGGCGTTCGCGTTATGAATTATTGAAAATTATACTATTGATTTTTTCCCTCGCTACTAACCAAGAAGGTCAATTTTGTTTTAACACAAACCGTCAAATATTAAAAGCTATACTTTTGTCAGAAGTTGAATTTTATAGTTACCCTAGATTCCTAAAATTGTTTTACAATGCTCTTTCTCTCTCTTTGCATATGCAAAATAAAATTAAAAATAAAATAAAAAAATTACTTGCCCTAGACACTGAAAGCACCATAAAGATAATTTCTTCTTCTGTAGTGTTGCTAATTAAAAAACATACAGAAACACAGTTTTATTACAACTGTTCAAGCCACTTTTTCCCCCAGAAGAATGATAAATGCCGCATGAATATTTAAAAAAAAAATCACAGAAAGCAAGAGTAACTGCCTACATGGCAAACTAGACTTTTATTTCCCAACATTTAAATGTGTTTAGTTGTTTCCCTCCTCACTTTATAACTATATTTACATCCAGAGCTGTTACTTTGAAAATTGTGAGGGACCAAATTTGATCGCGAAACAATTCATTATATTTTTACTTAGTTTCAAACCCAAACATTTCTCGTCTAAGACGAGTGCTGTCAGGGAATTTCAGACAGACAAAGTGAACTTGTTCAGAAATTCTGTTTCAGGTTCGTCTGGCTATTTATTTCGGGCCTCTACATGATCAAAATGTTGTTTGGAAAAAGTCAAGCTATCTAAGAACAAACAGCTCATAAAAGGGCGTTTAAGGTCTATCTTTTGTACACAAGCATAGTTTAAAATGGCATAGTCCAGCAATGTGAATTTTAATTTGATACTATTTCCTGGTATCTGACTGTTTTTCACTTTTCCGTATACTTTACCCAGTTGGAAACAATAACCCTATTTAAAATGTCGCTGTGGCAATGAGACAGACCTTTTAAAACCTTATCGCAGCTGTTCAAATACAACATCATTGTCAGGTTAAGAGCCAGTGTCTTTTACAGCTTCAGTCTAAAGCTTCTGTGTCGCTGGATAGTTTAAATATTACCTTCATGATATTAGCTGCTTTTAAGATTTTTTTTGCAACCCTTACATCTTGCATACCTTCCTGCCCTCTTCGTGTATGGCTTAGTCGCCACAGAGCTCTTAGCACAGAAAATGGGATTATATGTATATTTAAGATCATTATCAGAGCCATTGCTAAGATTTGTCTGAGCTCAAGAACAAACTGCAGCAGCGATCGTGATGCCCACAGTCTGCGGACTGGATTTTCACCCTGCTTCCTAACAATTTCCTCTTTTTGAACACCAGCCCTGGGAGCCCACAGAGTTTAAAGAAACAAAATGCTATTTTTCCTTGACGCAGTTTAAGACTTGACTGTTAAATCTAATCAGGGATTTTATGCCCATCAGATGGTCTATCGTAATCTTTATTTACTCTTTAAGAAAAGAGTGTCCCAGAAATATCCCAAGCGAAGTATCATCCCAGGGGTTTGCTGTGTATTTCGCCCAAAAGTAAAGTTAAAACATTAACCTAATCCTTAAGTGCTCGGCGATCCAGCGTTTGTTTTATTTAATGAGCTGACTCTGTGGCTACTAATTATACGTTATGTTTCCTTGATTTAAGTGAAAATATGATTTTTACATGTCATAATGTGCAGTTCAAATGATGATTATTATTTAGTATTTAATACTGAGTTTAGGAATGTTGAATAGCTCAATTTGATCATAATAAATCATGGCTTTTTAAAATTGTACCTGAAGCAGCCTCGCTTTTATTTGGAAAAATGAACATTAGGAGCGTTGGAGTTTGTTTGACACAGAATTCGAATAAACCTGCAGTAGTCTTCAGGGAAATGGTTAGTTACAGTCTGAGTATTTAATGTCACTGTTCTTTTTAATCATATTAAGATGGAATAAAGTCATTTACATTAATAAATTAATCAATATTGTGCAATAAACGAGATATACAATCTACATTAATATCAAGGGTTTGCTTTCAAAGCCCCATTTTTCCAAAGGGGGGGGACTCCCCAAAAAGGGCCCATATATACTAGATTGCTATTTGTAATAAAATATAGGTTGACATTATGCTTTTCGGTCTTAATAAATATTAGGAATAGAAATTCGAGGTTAAAAGACGTTGCTATAAAGTTTAATTTTCATCCCCCTCGCCCAAGTTAGATGGTTTTATTTGCGAATGTTCGTACGATTCTTGCAATTTCCTATGGTTGTATCGCATTATTGAAGGGGGATGGGAGAGCGATAACAAAAAGGAGAGATATTTTGCAGATGTGTTAATCGGTGCAAAAGGTATTGCGATAAATAGATAACTTTAAAATAGCCAGAAACCCAGGAAGTCTTTAGTAAGAGGGAAACTCTAAACATGCATACTATATATTTTATATCTCGCGGTTATATTGCTCAGCGATTGAAGAATATTTTATATGGTCAAAAAAAAATTAATTGGCTACAATATTGTGACCTTTCGTCTTTTAATAATGTAATTGTAACACTATCCTGTTTTTTGTGAGTCAGGTTTTCCTATAAAAGAATCAACATCTTGCTTGGATTGTCGGAACTTTTAGAATTTTAAAAAAATATGCCTATGCCATTAAGTATTTCAACAGTATTGTGGTTGATTAAAACAATTATGACTGCACATTAGCTCTTCCTGCAATGTTGCTGTTTTTGTGATCACACATAGGTGCATTGCCTATATTATGAAGATATTCCCACATGGTTTAAACCTTAACCTATTGTGCATCAATATTTCTTTGTACACATAAGTACAAAACTCTGTGTGATCTGGATGCTACAAGCTTTTAGCGTGTAAATAGGCCAATGATTATGCCCTAATCTTATTTACTTTAAATGCATACTTATCTATTTATACATTCCTGGTTGTTCTTTAACCAGAAATACTTTATTCGCCGTTCTGATAGGACCAACCAAAATAAATGTGGAAATTGCTGACAGTTAAAAAAAAAAAAAAAAAAAGCCATCGTGTCCATTATCCATCCACAGAACCATCACATTTACATGATGATTCAAAAAAGAACAAAGCAACATTTTAATCTGCAGCTAGCTACTTAATTAACCACATCTATGGTTTCAATCACAAGTTTATATTCTTTGAGAATGGCCTTAGTATAAATTTGAAGGGCTAAAACACGTAGAAGCCAAGAGGCGTAGTGAAGAGGCAAGATCTCAAAAGAAGTACGTTAATGTTAAAACAAACCAACCAAAAACAAACAAAAGATCTTTTCTGTATTATTCCTTTTCGAACTAAATTTACTTTGGAGGAGAGGAGATTGCTATGTATTCTGGATTCTGCTGTTTTACCTTTCTCGTCATAGATTCCAATGATCTTAGATGGCACAATGTCATTTTATTACAGACGGCAAAGCTATTTCCAAGAAACTGTTAACAATGAACTTCTAAAAAACCTAGCAGACAAACTGCCAACTAATTCTTTCATGGGGATAGGGCTTGTTAAATGGAGAATATAGTTGAACAAGTAGATCACGCATTAACTAGTTTTAGATTAATTTTGCAAATAAGCAGATAAAAACTAACTGATCTTTGGTGTCATTCCTTACACGAGCGCATTGTGAAAAAAGAAACGTAAATTCACTGGAAAATATCCAATAAATGTATCGGGTTATCTTTAAATTCCAAACCTCTTAGTTAAATTTTAATAGCTCTCTACAGTATTTATAAGGAGAGAGATTTTATTTAACAATCCCCTGGGAAGGTGATGTTCGGATATTAAAAATATCTACTCTTCCGTTTTGTCATTTACATTAAATAGGCACATCCCGAATCAAAAGCCCGTCTTTTGTTTAAATTAAAGACACCTCTAAAACTCTGTTGTAGCTGTGTTTACACTTCTTTGGGAACAGGCTGGCAATAATATCTGAGAGATAAGCTCTGAAAAGGAGACGCAGATTTTGACATAACTTTTGTTCTTTGGGCTTTAAGATTGCACTCAAACGAGTAAATAGATTTTCGCTCTGCTGAACGAATTCTGAATATCATTATATTTCTCTTAAAATTATAGGATTTTTAAGCCTCGGATGTATTATAAAAGATTACGACCAAAAAAAAAATCTTTTAAAGTAGCATGTCCTTCAGCATGTCCCGGTTATGGGTTATTTGTTTAATAAATCTTTTTGATGCTTTATTTTCTCATTTGGAAAGCCCTGAAATCTTATCGTTCCTTATATATTAGAGATTTGATTAGTAGTACAATTACTATTAGGAGAAAAATAGACATGAGCATCCGGACAATTGTAAGCTTTCCAGGACATGAGCGCGCCCTCCTGTGGAATTCAGAGGCAAAGCACAAGGGAATTTCTTTCTCTTCTTTGGCTTTCCGTTCAACTTTGATGCGTTTAGGTGTATTCAGCAATAGGGTTTCTTTCTTTTTTTAAAATATACATTAAAATACAATATAGTTGCAAAATTCTGCAGTGATTATATCGGTATAGTTAACTTCTGGTGATCATCTTTGTGGTGTCATGACATTTTAAAGAACACGTACCTTTGGATAATTAATTAAATACACTATTCGGGATCTGGAAAGCAAATCATGTATTCTTGCACTATGGATTAAGACCCGTAAGAGAGCTGAGATTTTAGTGATCATTTTAAATTATTTCTTTGAATAATTTCACACGCCTACTTGTTTCCCCATTTGATAGGATGTTTCCTGCTAAAATATATTTGAAGATGAATTCTCTAGAAATAATGTTTTCCTCCAGAATACCTAATTATTTCTTACATTCCACTCTTCTACAGTATTTTAGTTCGGAGCGGCTAGAGAAAAAACGACGTTTCCTATCTTTCCTGGACACGACATAAGCATTACAAAAAACCCAGAAAATATTTTGACATAAATAACCGAATGGATTAGGGAACAGTTCGAACATAACGGGATGGGGAAATGTTCGTCGTGACAGATGGCGTTTTCTTAGTGTTATGAAGCATTTGCTGATAAGGCTAGCTATGCAGTAGTTAGTGTGTGAGTGTGTGTGCGTGGGTGCGTGTGTGGTGAGTGTGTGTGTGTGTGTGAGAGAGCGAGAGACCGAGACAGAGAGAAAGAGAGAGAGAGAGAGAGAGAGTGGGTGGTGGTTGAAAATAACAGAGGAACCTTAAGGCGCCTAATTATTCAGAAAGGTTAAAGGTGATGACCGTGACATTCTGGAAGTTCAAAGGCATACGCTTATGTTTTTCTTGCTAGAGAGTTTCAAATATTTTTTTTTAGCTATGCCTTCTTACGATTTTATCAGATCATTTTTAGTTTTATGCCTTTTCCGGACTTATTTCCCTACTTTTGCGTTTACTGGATGCAAGCGTAATGAAACCTGCTTAGCTCTATTCAAAAAAGCCAAATTCTTTTCTCACTCTTTTCATTTATTGCACTTTGCGGAAATCTCTTTTTCGCCCACCAGAAGGTGTATAATATAACCCAATTAAGCTGTTTAGAACCTCGGCTTTTATGGTGTTGTCTAGACAGTTCAAGGTTTTGTAAACAGCTTAGCCAGGTCATACTACATGAAGTGAGCAGGGGACCATCACCAAATCCTTTGATTTTAAAAATAAAGACAAGGGCCAGTTATTTTACACTTATTTCGGGAAACTGATTACATTCCTGTGATTAAATATAGGAAACTCAGAACGAATTGGTAAAAAACATGGTAAAAATATTCACTCTGTTTTCGCTAAACTTTAAAAAAAAAATAGTTGCAACTGTTTACAGCTGCCTCTTGTTTGAAATGTTCAGGGTTCTCATTCTGACAATCCTTCCCCAGCTACTAAACATTCATCTGAGTTTTGAATTCTTGTCTCAGACGTTAGAAACCTGAATGGCTAACAAGTCTTTTTCATAGTTTATAGTAATTGTAGCAGCATCAAAAGTGGTGGTCTGCAGACAGCCATGTTTGGGCTGCCCTAAACTGAGGGGAATAATGGTGAAGGTTTTATATATATAATCAGTTACAGATTTAAACTAACATCTATTTAAATTCCGTTGAAAATAATTTGACTTGACTTCCTCCCTCGTTATTTAACTGAATTTGGCTATAGCCGAGTATACGCTCTGATCTTTCAGAGATGGAAATCCATAAGTGAGCAGAAGATATAACCTTAACTTTACTAGAAACCATTTATTCACATGAAAAAGTCAGTGGCCCATGCGTTTATATGACAATAGACACACACACACACACACACACACACACACACACAATGTACATTTACCGTCTTTTAAATAAACTGCATTCATTTAAGGGAGGAAAGGGCTATCCTAGCTCAAAACCAACAGGGAAAAAACCCCTCAATTGTTTTTAAGCAAGATCGACCATACACACCGCCGGTCCATCGGTGTCATCACGAAAGAGAAGAGAAAAAAAACACCTTTGGCGATACACATTGGAGAATGGACTCTTGGATTTACCCTAGTTTCCCCTTATGAGGAACGTGCTCCGCCAAGCCCCCGAGATCTCCAGTGGACATTGATTGTTTGGAGGCACCAGAGTTGAACAAGAAAATGAAACTTTCAGTTCCGCAGGGTGAATGTGTCACGTAAACCAATTTCCTTTCCTATTCAGATGGCAGGTTAGAGAGAGAGATTTTCTTTTTTTCAAAACAAGGGATTTCCAGTGAAATATTGGAGTCGATCTCTGTTCAGTTTCTTTTCTTTCATCCTTCGATTCTGGAACCAGATTTTAACTTGTCGGTCAGTGAGGTTCAGCATTCGGGATAGCTGCAGTCTTTTCTCTTTGTTGATATACACGTTGAAGAAAAACTCACGTTCCAGTTCTCTTATCTGATATTTGGTATAGGGACATCTCTTTTTCCTTGATCGTTGGGGAACTGCTGAAATTCAAGACAGAATAAACTGATGCATGCTGTTCCAATATGCACGTTAAGATAAGGACAGATAAGACACTTTCACAACGTCGCATTTACTAGAAAGCATCATCCCAATAGTTCAGAAAATATTCAGAGAGCTTCCTCTCTCCCCTTCCGCCTTCCTTCTGGGTAACTTTGCAAAAGGTGGACATTTCCCACTTCCTCTTAAAAGAGACCCTATCTAGCAGCGCAGAGATGTTTAAATTGATTGGAAATAGTCCAAGTTTTTCAAATTACTCCCCCAAACAAATGAAAATAGGAGGCGCGATAATTAAGCTGAACAATAGCTGTAAAATCTCTCTGCCCCCCAAATCAACGATTTAATAACAATTAATATCCTCCTCCAAGAAGACCTTAAGCCCATGTAAATTGGTTTCCTATCGTAAACACGCTTTACAACGGCAAAGGAAATCTTATAGGATGTATAAAATCCTTTGGATGCTTATAAAATTGCACATAAAAAGCGGCATGACAAAGTGTTGGCCCTGTACTCTTGCCCCCAATTTACTACTGATACCTACCTGAACTGTTGCTCTTCTCTGCAACAGCCTCACCAGAAGGGGAATCGGCGCTGTTTTCTGTTGTCACTTTCTTCTCTTGGCTGGAAGGTGTTTTACTACAAGTGCTGTTCTGAGGTTTCAAGTCGCTCTTGTCCGCTTCCCCCTCGTTCTCCGCTTGCTGCTGGTATGGAGGGCCGTGGGCTGTCTCATAAAACTGGTCAAATCCTTGCGGGAGAATCCCGTTCCTTCCCACCGTGCTGTAGAAGTTGGAGGCAGCACTGGCGGGTCCATGGTGACTGCACACAGGATCCGTCTTGAATAACATTTCCGTCCTCCTGTTAGCGGGCTGCAGAAAGTCTCTATGCATAACCTCCTCAGCTGAGTAATAAGGAGCATAACTACCCCTATACTGCCATTTGCTGCGCTCTAATCCGTATTCCCTGAATGCCACTTCTCGCACAGGTTGGACATGAGGTAAATTAGAAGAATACGGAAAAGTCATTTGACAGGAAGAGGACTGCGACAAAAAAGAGGGTTTCGTGGAGAAATCGGAAGGTGAAACGTAATAAGCACACCCTGGTAGATACATATTCGATGCACTGTGGCTGCAATCGTCAAACTCGGTCATGTCTTCCTTTTGGCGATTGCAAGCAACCAGGAGACTTCAGTGCATTGAACAAGATCCATCTATTGCACAAGAGGGCTTGGACAGGATCAACTAAGAAAAAATCCCCACCGTGTGCTGACGTGCAATTCATCTTGATTGATTCGAGTGGTAATTATGTCACGTGACTCAATGTAGCAATGTCCTTATATCTATATCAGCCCTGCCGAAAGACTCCTGAGATCTCTCCGAAGAGCCTCCCAGCAGCGAGAGATGAGCAACACATTTATACAAAACTGACATTTTTGTCTTTCTTTCTTTCTTTCCACCACTGTAGGACGAGATAAACGTAGATATAGAGGCTAATCACCTGAGAATGCACAGTCTGTGTAGCGACTCCTACCCACTGCTGAAAATACAGCCCTGACCACACTCGCCCACAGAACTCCTCCGATCCCCTCTTTCTATGCAGATAGCTAAACAGATTGAGGAAAAGCGACACAGAGAATTCAACCGGGAAAGGTAATCCCCAGTTATCCAAGTGTGAGCTGCAAATCCGAGACCTCGACGCTGTGATGTGATCATTCATTATTGGAAAGAAAGGGTGTTTGCTTGTTGCTACTTACACTGAAGGGTAGCGGGTGATAGTAAATTTAGGAAACCAAACCTATTTACATATTCTATAGCCTGAGCAGATTTGCTAACTCAGATCTAGAAATCCACAGCTGGCATACAAATCTGTTACAAAATTCAGACTATGCGGCTCAGTAACCTTATTTTCCCCTTCCCTAAGTACGAGCGCTGTGTGTTTGTCTGAGGGTGTGTGAGACAGACTGAAAAGAGGAATATGCAAATAGTACATCTACCA
The DNA here is from genome assembly GCF_026122565.2 of Emydura macquarii macquarii. Taxonomy (NCBI): domain Eukaryota; kingdom Metazoa; phylum Chordata; order Testudines; family Chelidae; genus Emydura; species Emydura macquarii. The sequence goes on from NW_027131390.1 coordinate 72,329,322, forward strand.
TTAGCCTATTTTGTTAAAGGGAAACTCTTTCGGGCTTAATTCGGAATGAGAGGTCATGATGCAACATCATGTATTTGGAGGAAAAGAAACCCCAGAGCCACGATTGACTTGGAAAGCAGAATATCAAAGTGAACCTCTGTTCGGATACCGCCAAGTTCAGTCAATGTTCATTGGCATTTGAAGGAAAACGCATAGTTGGGATTTTTGGTTATTAACGCAGAGAAAGCCAAATATTAAGCGTTAGCCCAGATTATTTTGAAAGATAATTATACAGAAAATGAGCACAAACATGGGCCACAGAGCATGAAACCAAAAGTAATTAATTCATGAATACGCTCCAGAAATAACCCTTCACCAAGACAATTCTTCAGTCCGAAAGCATTTGCCAGATCTCTATAGGAATTTTTTATTCCTCCCCAGTTCAAAATGTCCAGTTTAGCTATAGGACATGCTCGTCTCTCAATAAAAAAAACCATGCCTGTATGCCACATAGGGTCGCTTTGGTAAAAAAAAACAAACCCAAAATCTTGAAAGCCAAGCTCTTTCCGGATACTGTCTGCAAACAGCCAGGCCACAGATGATTTAAAATCTTAAAATCTCACACAATGCAAAGCCCTTCCAGGTGTGGGAGCGGACTAATGAAAACCAACAAAAAGGAAAGAAAGAAAGAAAGAAAGAAACCCTGAATCTTAACTCTGTTATCATGGCTGAACCTAAAAAGGGGCTCAGGAGAACTCGACGGGGTATAAAACATCTGCACTGCGTGGCAGTAGGGCTTCCGCAGTGACAAACGCCCAGTATGCGTATTTTTGCTTTTAGCTGTAGCAAGAGGGAGGTAGAGGTATGGAATCTTTTCTTCAGACCCCCCCCCCCCCCGCAAAAAAAAATCTTCAGACCTGTCCATATCATACAAGGCTCACCAAGGCAGCTCCCAAAATTGCGCATAATTTCCCATTTTCCAAAGGGACTATGTCCAAAGCCACTCAGACAATTTGAAGTTTATTCTATTTGTTCCATGATGCCTCGCTTGTACACCACCAGTAATGCAACCCTCTGATTTTCCCTACCAGATATACTCACTCAAAATACCACTAGAAACAACACACAATACAGAAGACATCGTTTCCTTTCAAGCCTTTTAGATTTTGCTGCAACAAATGGGCTATCTCCTAAAAATGATGACTGCGTAGCTAAAATGGCTTCTGTATCACTTCCCACCCTGAATTTCCAGCAGAACATGGCAAAGGTTTGTTCGGACGGTGCTCCAGGATTTCTCAAGAGTAAGCTCATCATTTGATGTGGAGCTGTGAATCTATGGGACTTCGTTTTCTTTAGCACCCAAACAACTCAATTTAGCTCTATTGAGAATCGTATTCTTTCCTTTGGCTGTAGAAACCCTAGAATCAATTAAATATGGGGGTAGGAGTCAACCAGTTTCAACCAATTCAAGTTCAACGACATGGCGACGGGTTGTTGATAAGAAAACGGCTCTATAAGGAAACAATCCCTGAGCAAAACCAACAAATCGACAATCTAATATTTGGAACGTCCATCCAATAATACTGCAGAGATTCCACTTGCATGAAATAAACTCCTGATTGCTAAAGCGTTTTTACCCCAAAGGGGATCTTAGTCCAAACGATCTTTTTTCTAAGCAGATTAAATAGCATCGAAACATAAATGCGTATAATGTATATATTCAATCGAATACTTTACCGCTAGGAGTCTTGTAACATCTGCAATCCTTGCCTGGAATTAGCAAGTATTCTTGTCCAAGTGACATTTCCAAAAGACCTCCGTGAAAATTAAGACGACTTGCATAACATTCGGATTTAAAAATATACCCAGTCCGGCTAGAGAAGATGCGGTATTTTTGTGCCACCCAAGATAAGACACTAACTTGACCTTAACTTTGTTATGGCGCCCCTAGTATCTGGAGAACGTGAACAGACACTGTCTGGCAGCTCTCGTAAAAACTGACTGGAGAAGAGATTCTGAGTCATTTCATTTATTGCCACTACAGTTCTGCAAGAAAGCTTTTCCTCCCTGCCAAACTTTAATTATTTATGCTCTTTTAGGAAACACAAAAGCACCCAGAGCTATTTAAAACAATCAGAGTTACGTTTCCTTTCCTTATCAAACTAGCAGGAATGAAAATCCTATCTTCATCAGTTTCTCAGATTTAGATTTCGGTCGAATGCAAAGATGTTTATGTTGGAATGAATAAATGAATATATATACGTGTGCGTGTGTGTATTGCTATAATGGATGCATGTTTGTGTGCCTATCTGCACATACACAGACATACGCGCATCCAAAAATCTATAGGTAGAGAATGAAATATAGGAATATATAAATAGATGACAATATATTCGTATTTACTTATTTAATATATACCTATTTATCTAACACATACATTTATTTGTATCTATTTTTAGATACACGCACACACACATATATAACACATGGAGATAGCTATATATGTACAGTATGTGCATGTTTGTGTGTGTGTATATATATAAACACACACTCAAATGAATGTGTGTGTATACACAGTATATCTTTCTATATATGTATATTTGCATGTATGCATACACACACACACACACATAGCTAGGGTAGTTGCTTTATACTTAAGGCTGCAGTTGATATACAAAATATTGTGCCAAAGAATGTCTGTGTACTTTGGTCATATATTTTAGAGCCTACATCTCCCATTCTTTCTTTTATTTTCTACTTTCATTTCAAGGCAATAACGAATACAGATTCACAGTAAGTGAACATCGTAGAGCAATTAAGCTTTATGAATAATACATTGTACTTTCCACATTTTTTCATCCTATATTTCTCTCAAGCTTTAATATTAGAAAATTAAGAATTAAAACGGTTGGACAGTTTGTAACTGTAATGAGGGGAAGGTGGAAAATACAATATAAATAAGTCATTTATTGCTAGACAGTGTTGGGAAGGAATAGTATTCGGGGGAGGGGTAATCAGCAATGAAGCTTCAGAAGTTTTGGGTTTTTTTTCTGGATTTTTTCAGTATAATTTCTTTCTTTTTATTACTGAAGAATATACTCTGAGAAGAAGAGATTTGTATTTACCACTTCGCATTAGCTTTAAATAAAAATACCTTTAAAATATAATTTCTGGAATTATCATAATGGACTGTTTCGCTTGTGGTTTTCAGATGTGTTCACTTTTGAGTAGCGAGATCCTCAGGCGTATTTTTGCCTCCAGTGTGTCATGAAGTAACATGGTAATTTAGAAGGCAGACAAATATTAATCACCAGTTTGCTGAATCTCATTCTTACCATCGAAAATATCGCTGGACAATTAGCGCTTCCTTCTTCCGTAGCAATCAGTTGAAGGCATTCAGAAATATTGCTGATACCTTGCACCCCAAAATAGCCAGTATTTATGTCCGAAATGAGCTGTACCGACTATTTCCTTACAACCGCAATAACACATTTTAAAGCTGATGATTGGAGAGCAGCAAAGTTCAAAGGTGTCTTTTTTATTATGTTTCTAGCTAAAGCTGAAGCTGATTTCAGGAAGTCAATGGTCGTGTATTAACGGATAGTTTCTTTGTGCTGCTTAATATCGTTTTGATCCTTCTTCATAAACCTTGAAGAAGCATATTTAAATCTATTTAATTCCAGAAAAATGGACTGGATTTCAAACCTGGACATTGACCTATGAAACTGATCGTTGCAAATCAAACCAAAGCCATACGAAGAAGAAGATGCCAGAAACACACGAATACAAGCCCGTCTCTGTCATTTTTAATTATTATTATTATTAATAGTAGTAGTAGTAGTACTATTATTAAGGAAACCCAAGATTTCGCGTGCAGAAAAAGCCTCTGCATTAAAAAAAACCTGATTTACATGGAAAATATGTTCAGTAGACATTGTAATCAGGACGTAAAGATCCCTGGAATTTTTAAAAATATAAAACCCAGTAAATATATGTAATTTCCATTTGATTCGCAGGTGGTATAGAGCTCAATGTACTGCTCACAAATCAGTTTCACATTTATGGTAAATGGAGCATCCGCAAAAATGAAGTAGGAAAAATGGATTTAATTCTGTGAAACGTTTTAAAACAATCAGATGAATTGGGAAATGTGTCGAGTTCTTCTCGATTAAGCTAGAGGTATTTATATCTGGAGGTGTTTGCACTGGACAAAGACAGAGAAGCTTTTGTCCTCAGGAAAATAAGAATGCAAAAATGATTATTTGAACAGCCAGATGAAATAATAGAGTAATGGAAATAAACCCCTACCATTAATCGGAGAGTTTTCAATGTTTCCCAGTTCTTTGGCACTAGTATTAGTTATTAAGGCGTGTGATTGAAAAGAAATCGCAGAACCATCTGAATGAACTGCATCTTCATCGCTTACAAGAGGGTGGTTTTGATTCCCTCCCCCCGGTGTAACATTTGGACCAGGCCAACAAGACGAAAAGCAACATAGGCTGAGCGCAGCCCGGGCCACCAGTTAAAGCTATAAACGATTTGCAGCAAACAAATAACGCGACCTGCAAGAATTTTAATTCGATTTCTAGATCGTGCAGATTGGAGCAGAGCAAACAAAGTTTATAGGAACGCTGCTGAGTAGGAGGGTGTCTAATTTTAAAAACTCTTTCGCAGTGATACTTCGCTTCTTTCTTTCAGGACGAATGGGGAGGAGTGTGGGGTCTCATACAACGGAGTTTTGCACTTGGATTCTGGTCAGCGGAGCAAAACATCTCCTTATCATGAAAGTGACTGGGAGAAAATTATGTTTTTCGTGGCTGTTCATGGGCACTGGGGAGGTGGAGGGAAGAAGACACGCCGACGCTTTCGCTGACAAAGACAGACAAACAATATTTACATCCAAACCATAATTCCTTTCCTTTTAATGGAGCAGGCAAAAAGACGATCGATATCCTGCGCATCTGCAAAGCAAAGCGAAGGCAGTCCTTTGAAGTGTATTTCTTGGTGGCTGCGGCAACCGGCTTAAAGGCCGGATCATTGATTTTCCATTCACCGTTTAAAAGTCTAGGTATAAGGGCAGGGCTGCAAGAAACAACAACTGCAGCCTTCGGTCGCCCATGAATGTTTGAAGATGCACAAAGGATTTTGCACCCCCAGTACTTTAGGCATTTCCAGTCAGTTTGCCGCAGCCTATGATTGCAGAAGAGAGATTTTTATTCGACCTATTTTAAATAAGTAGCAGGAGTTAATGCGTAATTTTCAACACACAGGGAACGTAGCAAGGAGCAGAAAACCTTTGGGCTGATTAGGAAGCAGTGTAGTCAGGTTAATCCATGCCCTTGCGCATAAGTCACGTGCCCTGTCCAAATGTATGCCTCTCGGATCGACGACATTACTTCAGTGGATTATTAAAATTAGGGTTTATTTGTTACACATTTCCCCCCTTTTTTAAAACAAGTTATTCCCAACCACAAAATAAACAAACACTGCATGCTCATATTATAAGGCAAGTTAATATGCGAAGGGACTAACCGATATTTAAATATCCAAGACCATTATTAGTCAACGCTCCTTTATTTTGCTGCAAAATTATGTTTACATACAATTAGAGAAATTGATCTGAGCCCAGCACAGCTCATCCTCCAAAGAAAGAAAGAAAAAGTAGGAGGAAACGCTTTTATAAAGGGAAATGAAAGATCAGAGCTGGTAACAAATTTCTTAGTGTAGCCTTTTTTGATGTGTTTTACTTTCTGCGTTTTGGCCAAGAATTCAATTTTTGCCAATTTACAAAAGCCCCAAAGGTTTGCTTAGACCGTCTAGAATTTGTTTGAATAATAACAACAACAACAACAATAATAATAATAATGTTTTCATCGGGAATACACTCTCCCCTGGAAATGCAAAAGACAAAGTTCATTACAGGACTGGCAGGACGGTGGTCTAGTACATAGAAAGTGCCTGCTCACGCATTACTACTCTTTTCTTTTTCATCCGTCGGTTTTGAAACCAAATTTTAACTTGCTGATCGCTTAAATTCAGTCTGTTTGATAGCTCTTTCCTCTTCTGCCGATTAATAAACTCATTGAGGAGAAACTCGTTTTCCAATTCAGCAATTTGTTGTTTCGTGTAAGGTTTCCGCTTCTTTCTTAACCTCCCCTGGGCGGGACACCAAGGCAAACCTACAACAAACACGTGGATAATTTAATGGATAAACGGCCTGCAATATATCGAACATGTAATAAACCGCCCTATCTAAGTGCAACTTGCTCACGGTATATTTTCCTCAAGTACATTGGACATCACCAAAACCAGCTATCTTATCTGATTAACCGAATAGCTCCCCACATGGACAAACGCAATTAAAATCATTCTAAGCGTCTCTGAAAAATTATTCTCTAGGTCTCTTCTGGAGAAAGTGAGTTATTTAAGGCATACCATCCTGCCCTGGCGGTGTCAGGCATGACTGGACTGCCGCAGACTGCACTGTCAGGTTCAAGTTGACCGAATTCTTAACGTCCTGCTTTAAGCTTGAAGAACAGGAGTTCCCGTCCAAAAGAGCGGACGAGCCATGCAAACCTCTTTGCAGGCTGGGGTGGTCATACTTCACTGGCTTTAAGTTGGTTGGATGAGCAAGACTTGGGTCATTTGCAAAAGAGTGCCTCTGCCTGCATCTTTCCTCCTGCTTGGAGCTCGCATCATGGGCGTAGTATTTACTGTTTTCTTCCAGGCACTCTTTGTTGCTGTTGGAATTGATGTTGATTGGAACAGAGCCTGGAAGGTACGGCTGCGAGGAGCCGCTGAACGCATGGGTCTGAGGCTGAGCTGTACACGAACTTGAGCAAGTCCAGGGGATCGAGCTTCTGGGGTAGGAAATGGTGGGCAGAGCCGCCAATTGACTTCCATTCGTCCGCAAATTAGGAAAATAAAAGGAGTCTGGAGATTGCAAATTCAAGAGAGAACCAACGTAGCCAGATCTGTAGAGACTGCGATCACACATTTCCAACAAAGGACTTCAGCTGTTCTTACAGCAGTATTTAGTTACAACGGGGAATAAGCGGAAAGCCTAAACCGATTGGACGAAACTTTGCATACAGGTTCTTCAAAGCCGGTAATTTCAGCACCGCCTACACGCACGGAGCCCTCTTTTTTTTAAGTATTATAATAATACTTGAAATATTAAAACACCTAACTTGCAAGGGGGAGGAGGAAGCTTTGTCTGCGCTCATATAAAAATGAGTGGAGTATGAGTGCGATGCTGCTGTGCAAAAGGGAAGATAGGAGAAAACAAACATTTGTAAAGCTTTAGATAAAGCACGTTAGCTAGAACCTGTAGAACTAGGATTTCCCTTTAACCCTACTTGACTCGATCATTATTATTATTACCTTTTATTTCTCACCTGCGGTTTCCACATTTCCTTTAAAGGTGTGAACCTATTTGCTAAACGTACATCTGTATATGCGTATATTTTCTTTGCAAACATCACCATATGCATGCATATATATATATGCTTGCAATTTAAATCCTTATTATTGGTATTATTATGATAATGATCTGATATTACTCGAGCTGTAGATTTCTGCCCCTTTCAAGTTTACACATTTTAATTTGCATGATCTCTGTATGGGGGAAAGTGTAATCATTGAAGGTCTGTATTCTTTTCAGGGCATGTAGTAATTTTCATATCACAGTACACACATATTTATACAAATAAAACGTGTTCCAGTCTTTCTCCCAAGACGTTTCTTACTGAAGAGACTTATTTTTAATACTGTAAAGTACAAAAATTCGGTCTAAAGAATATATTTGTATCGTGTGCAATAACTTTTAGAACAACACGCCGAAAGTACAGGTTTTATTATTTGATGTGATTTGATTTTCGCAAATCAGGCTTATTAGGTAGAACCGTGGAAGAAAGAAGCTAAGAATTCATTCGGAAACGGCAAGAAAAAATATTCCATCGGAGGTATAATAAGCCAAAACCATAATTGCAGTGGTCGTCGCGAGTTTTAAATTGGCTGACTGATTTGATATGACATCATTTGCATAGCATTTATTTTTCCGCCATTAGGAGGTCAGCTCTTGACACGCGGGGTTTTTCAGGGTCAAACATGATTTGAAGAATTTTCCCCATGCTTTTTGCATAACAACGGAAGAAAAAATGTTATTTGTGAGCGTCCACACTTCCTATCGCATGTCTTTCGCAAAGGGTGAAAGAAGAACGAGGTGTGGAGTTTTGTGGAGCAATTTATTCCCTTTGAGGAGACCTTGCAATTCCTAATTCAGCGAGGCCGTGTGTATAGTAACTAACATAGAAATAGTCCATGGAAAATACTGTTAATGGCGCAAGAGGCTTGAAACTACTTGCGAAAATATACAGCAATATCTGAAAATGGTATAATATGGGGCATATTGCAAGAGAAAAAAGTTTCAGAGGATCATGGATATTTTGGAGATCGCTCTTCATAAGTCAGCAGTCTTGAAAAGAGGGTTTGGGAGTCTAAAGCAGATTTCTAAATAATATTTGGGACGTCCATCCATTTGCTACATACACACACGCTAATCTAACCTGAATATTTCACATGGACCACTTCAGTAAATTGAATGTCCCCAAAATGGAATTAACCCAGCTTCAAACAGAGACATAAAGCACTGACTTCATCGCATTCCATGAGCTCGATTAAAATATCCGATATAGTTAACACGAAGGGTTAGTTTTCCATGTTATTGTCTTGTTAATTATAGTTTTAATCTTGGTTTTATTTCTATGAAGAGATCAGAGGCACTGGCGCTCTTGACATTCTCCTAATGAAATTCGTTTTTCTGTTTAATGGGAATTGTGGGTAAATTATACAGTAATTTCATTGCCCTGGAAGAAATCTTTAAATGGTTATTCTCCACATTATCCTCGCAGACCACACAAGACCACACAAGCATCGCTGGAGGATATTACTGACCATTGCCCTTAATTGTTATTGTTTGAGTTATGTCTACCAATTGAGTCTCTCTTATTAGCTTATTTGTTTTCGTTTTCCAATATGTTGGGACATGGTTGGGAAAAGTTGAGTTCTCCTCTGCACTGGCGTTTCATAAAGAAAGCTGTAATTGCTTTTAGCCTTTCAGAAGAAAAAAAGGGAGATTTTGTGTTCAAAAGAGTATATTCCCTCTCTTCCCCCCTCCCCCATAAAAGCAAGAATAGAGCTCTAGCATCGGAAAGAAAGGTGACACTTCAAACTAGCTTTTACGATGTTAGAGAAAACAGGACGTTCAATTAACCTGAAAACTCATCTATAATTATAAATTAATAATAAAATAAATGTGGAAAGAAAACTTTTAGGAACAAGAGCATACACCTCTGGGGCAAGTATTTGTTGTTGCAAAACATAATTATTTTTTAATCTGCACAAACATAACAAAGCATCTTTTAATGTTGGTCAGTTGTGGGATGAAAATAACAGTAAACAGGAGTCTTGTTGGAAAGGCTGATATCTTCAGCTGAACACACACGCCTCGTTTGGAAAGCTGATCAACCCCCTTCTTTAATAAACGTGCGTATCCCTCTATGCTTATTTGTAAAAGAAATGTTGGTGTTCATTACAGAGCTAGTTTGAGATCTTCGCTCTCAAGCGTTTTTGAGTAAGTGTTGGCTCAAAAGTCGTGTGAATACTAGATCGGACTAGGGTTTCATCCCCTTGCAGTTGATAGGTATATTCTTTCAATTTGAATATGAAAGTTGCGCTGTGTAAATTAATGGCACTGAGTTGTCATTTATACTTTGGAAATGCCGCTCTTGGAACAGAATGAAGTGTTTTCCCAGCCTATGCCAGAGATTGACCAGGAGATGGCAGGATTGCCCTACCCATCGGCTCCCACTGCACGCCATAACCTTAGGAGTCAAGATCAATGGTAAATACAGGGCAGCCAAGTCGCCGCAACATACTACAATTCAGCTTGTCAATGTGCTCATTAACTGTGCGAAATAAAACTATATATATCATATACAAAGATCCTAACATCATCATTCTGCTTATATATATAATCAATGTACTTATTCATAGTGTGAAATGGGACTTTCTCTCTTTTACACTTTTATGTCACACAATTAGCGAGTATATTAATATTTACCAGAATCATGATGCGTATGATACGCTTTATTAGTCAAAAAAGGAATTACCATACACAAGCTGTGGGGCTATAAGGTCTTCTAGTTAGGTGCTAGCAGTGATCTGAACTGCACACTGCACACAGCATGGCTGGTTATATTATAATTCATCCGCTATTCCAATACACTGTACAGGATCAAAGAGCCTGTGTTGTAGACTTTTTCTCTAAGACCAACGCAGCTAGCCATACTTTCTGCCGAAGCATTCTTTAATTTCTTCCATATCCCTTCCGTGCGCTTTGTATTCCTATCTACAGCTAGTGCAATTTTACCATAATGCTCTGAAGCGCAGATGATAAGGGAAACAGCCCACGCCTTTCTGCCTAGAGTTGCTGTTTTCTTTCTATTTCTGCACGTTAGGTTACGTGGAACAAAAATTAAAAGCAACTTCCCCGCACGTGATCGAGTTCGTAGCGCGTTCAGATTCCACCCTAAGGTATTAGTAGCATTTAAAGTCGAATTGCAATCTCGGCTAAATCTGCTCCGATACAAACGGAGAGAAAAGGCTGACCTGCAAAGGAAAAACGAATGTGATGCCACAGAGTGCTGGGCAAAATCAAAACTAACTGTTAGAAATACAAATGTAAGCGAGGGAGTATTTCTTAGTTCAAAAATATTTCAGCAAATAGGATGAAACAGTTCAAACAGGTAGAAGGACTTTCAAATATAGAGAGAAAAGGGATTTAAAAGATCTAAAGAAAGGCAGCATTGTCAACGCTCTTTTGGACATTTACACATCTTCCATGTACTTCGTTACAGATTTTATGTTCCCCCAAAGTCTCTTATCTCCCCAGGAAAAAGAAAATCCAATTTGGGACATAGCTTTTCAACAGAGGAAGATTCCCCTTCCCCCCCCCCCAGGTTAAAAAGGAAGGTGGAGGAGAGGGTGGGAATAAGTGTAAGGGCGACGTGTGAGCCTAACACGTCGCTGCATCTGGTCATTTTGTTAAATGAATTGCCCGGCAGAGTCTGGGCCGCGTTCTGCACCCCACACTCAGCCAAACCCCCCACAGCGGGAGAAGGAAGAGTTGGTGGTGTGCGAATGCAGCCTCGGGCCCTAGAACACGTAGGTCGCGACAAATATTGATGCTCAAATATGATCTGCAGTAAGCACGTGTGGCACATATAAATGCTGCAAGGCTGCTCGAAGAAGCGGCGCTACCGCAGTATCACAGAGGAGCTGAAGTTGCTGAATACTGTATGTTCCCTTTAAAATCACAATTACGTTTCATAGAGCAAATTGAAGGCAGAAAGCATCTTTTCCTCATTATACAAAGACCTGGTATAGCAAAGAGCACCGTCTTTGGGCTGGATTCTCGACTTTTGAAGGCTGTCGTTAGATATCTGACTTGCTTTTTAAAAAAGCGATCAAGCCATAAAAGAGGCCTCGCCATAACGCAGCCTGCGAAACGACAGGCTGTAAAAATAAATGCGATTTTCTTCAACTGTTTGCATATTTAAAAGAAATCGTTTTATTAAAGATGTTTTAAGGATAGCTTGGCAAAATCATTAACAGCTTTGAAGTTGAGCCCACATTTCCAACGCAATTCGAAGTAAAAGCAGACCTTAAAAGAGGAACGGAAACAATATCGTTTTATGGAAAGAGTCTTAGTGTATGTCTTACCCACAGACATTAGTAATCAACGTGTTTAGAGCAATAAGCTATTATAATAAATAATAATAGTTCGGACCACAACACAGTTTAATAATTACAGGAGACACGTACATAGAGAGATTTTCTCTTTTCTCTCCTATCAGTAAACTGACTTGTAGTATCAAAATCACTGTATGGGTATCATAACATGCACGCTAAGATTGAAACAAAACAAAAACACAACCGCCAGCCTCTCTGGTCTGTATAAATTATGGCATCTCTCGAAATTCATCATTTATTGCTTCTGCAATAAATAAATGCACCCGTGTATTTTTGTAACTTAAAGTTATCAGCAAGCTTCACTTCTGTAACAAGAAGTTTTCAAACCACATGATAGGGCGAAGGTGGAGAATCTTGTGCTTGTTCAGACAAACAGTATAATAGAGCACCCAATACATTATATAAAAATATACATACACACCTTTATACAGCATGTCCTCTATATGCAATATGATTAAACATTTGAATTCCATTTAACCGTGTGTTTCTAGTATGCAGCTAACTAGCTAGGTATAAACGGATAAACTTATCTGTTTTGGACTATCTTTGTTAATGAACAGCAAATTATAAACCTATAAACGGAATCGTTTGAAGTAACTGTGTGAGGCATTCGAAATAAATGTATCTGCATAGAATATGTTGTTAGTCTTTAAATTAGGGAATATGAAATCATTAAACTGCAAATGACACTATAAAGTAAAATCGTAAAAAAAATATGTGGAATACAATCATGGAAACATCTGAAGCTAAATATGTTTTTCTAGTTCCAATCTGACTCCAAAAGACATTTTTTCCCCGAAAAAATAATTAGCCCCCACACTACATAAAAGTAGCTACTAGTTTTTCACATTTACAACCATTCGCTCTATTTGCTGGTGGGCTCACTTTATTCTAGACGGAGTACAGTGTTGTAATCATTTCTTAATCCCCAATCATCTGAATGATAATTTTTTAAAAAATTCTTCGTCTTTGTGAAATTTATGATACCAAATCACAGTTGACAGTCTTGGCACCAGGCTGTTCAGAGACAATTTTACAGGAAAAACCCTCAGATAAGTATTTAAGAAAATTATAATTGTAACTGCTCAACATATTTAAAGTCGTTTATACTGGCCTAGAGGGAGGAACAGAAGATATTAAAATAAAAAATAAAAAAGAATAAAATAAAAAAAGAAAGAAACAGAACTACAAAGTCAAGGTTTGGCAGCATTCTCCAGGAATCGAAGAAAAATGCTGACATTCATTAAAAGCAAATCACAAAATCTCGCCGCCGTAGGAAGGGGGGAAATATTAAATATATTCTCAAGTCTTTCCAAAAGTCTTTAACTGATCGTAAATTGTATTTATATTTCCATCACTGTCCACAACCAGTAGATCAAGATACATTGTCTTTCAGCTTTGAGACTATTTTCTTATCCTTCACCCTTCTATTCTGAAACCAAATGGTAACTTGTCTCTCAGACAGGTTTGTGGCTGCGGATATCCTTCTCCTCTTGTCCTTGTTAATGAACTTGTTAATGGCATATTCATTCTCGAGTTCTTTAAGTTGCAGTTTTGTATATGGCACTCGCTTCTTTCTTCCACGTCGGTAGACACACATATCTGGCTGGTTTAGTGCAACGTCCCCTATTGTAAAAGACATTACGTGAAAAATTAGAATTTTATTATACGCGTTTCAATCTTAACTGCTACTTGTTGGGCACTGATTTTCATGGGCAAATAAATAATACTAGGTTGTTTACAGCTTATTATTATTATTTACACACCCATATTATTTACACGCTATTAAAGCAGGAAAATCTTGATGGTCTGTCATCGCTTTCCAAGCCTGCGTCGTAGCAAGCATGCAAGATTTTACAGTGCATTTGCTGGGGCGCTGTGTTTAGTTACATGAATGTAAAGAACACAGACAACTTTGTTTAGTGCGTGTTTCCCTACGTCTGTTTGCATGTGGTTTTGTGCATGTGCCCGCTCATTACATGCAGTTTCTTAAGTGCTCTGGGGGTTGAGTCTTAAGTGCTAGCCTGAATAACAGATAATCAGAAGCATTCGAGTCATCAATTTGCATCTCTTCCCAAAACACCACGGGCAAAAGTGAATAAAACCCCAATCGTTATATTAAAACTAGCCGTGAGGTTGGGAGAGCTAGTACTCTAGCACCAACGCTAAACTACAGGGCTCTGGCATCCCCCACGCAGGGTGAGAACAGAGAGCGTGACTTTCTTCAAAGGTATTTTCCCCCTAGCCCTGGTGGATGTGTGTGCCGAGTATGTACCACGTTGCCAGGCCGGCTATTGTAACCCAGAGTGGAAATTCAGCTCAGACCCTTTCTCTCCCTCTCGTACCTGGAAAGGACGATTTCCAAAAATGTGAGCTCTGGGACTGATCTTTAGCACAGTAAACCTGACTGTTCCAGCCATTAGCCAGAGTCCAGGACTGGTAGCCCTCCATGGATATGTACGTCTCATGTCTCGGCTCCCCCGAGCCAAAGGTGGAGACCATGTCTATGTACCCAGGGACGTGCTGGTAAGGGTTGGTGTACCCCTGGTAAAAGGACACTTCCTTGGCCCGGGAGGAGACTTCGTTGGCCGGCACGCTGGTGCTGGCCAGACTGGAGACGTCCATGTACTTTTCCACGGGGAAGCCGCCAAGGGAGGCATGGGGCGAAGACTTCAGGGCGTTCTGCTGGAGCCCGACCCCGTGGGACATCCGACAGCTGTAATATCCATTGCCGAAGTGGTAGCCGTAGCCCAGCGCCGGGCCGGCCGGGGGAGCGGCCGAGCCCGGGCACTCTTTGGAAGGCGGCTCGGAGCGCGCCGCCGAGCCCGAGCGCTCCGGCCCCCCCGCGTATGCAAAGCCCGAGGCGGCCGCCGGCCGGCCCGAGTGAGCCGCCCCGAAGACGGGCGAGGAGAGAAAATTGCGGCACTGGCTGGAGGCGCCGCCGCCGCCGCCGCCGCCGTCTCCTCTTAATCCTTCCATCTCCCAGCTCGCCGCTTTGCTCATGGCCTTGCACATCACGGGCGGCGGCGGGGTCCCGGGCCGGGCATGGTGCGAATTGTTATTGCCTCGAACAGGTTAGATCATCGCGGCACGTTTATAAAAACTAACTCCAGGTTGGGAGGGGGAGAAGGGCGGGGGGCGGCCTGCTCCGGATCAGTTTGCCGGAGCTGGGGGCCGCCCCATAGGCTGGCGCGGAGCACGTGACCCGCCAGCCCCACGGAGTAGCCTGCGCTCTCAGCCCCTTCCCGGGACCGGCGTGTCTGTCCCCTTGCCTCCCGGATTCATATTTTTACAGTTCTGATCAAGAGGCGTTTGCTCGGAGGCACTCTGATTACGTTAGCGGGAGGGGGGATTTTATGGTCCCCTTTTCTGCTTAAAACAGCCGCCCCAGAGCTGCTTTCATCTCCCGCCTTCCATCACTTCAAAAGGCGTAAAAGAAAGAAAGAGAGAAAGAAAGAAAGAAAGAACTCCAACTTTTTGACCGTATTGGTTAACCCTTTCATTATTCAGCACAAAAAGCAAGGCCAACCGGATCCCGGAGAAGAAAGTAGATCCAGTGTGCAGGAAGAGGGAAAGGGAAAAGTGTTGTCATTTTCGAGAATGGCTTGATGTTTACTTGAGATTATGCCTTGTAGTTCATTATCGGTCCATAACATTATTTTATTTCTGGCTCAAAGTCACAGAAACTTGCTAATTACTAGCAGCCTAATTGTCTTAATTAATGATCCTGCGCCAATATTTGAACTGTTACTGTTAAATGTACATAATGGGGACGTATTTAAATAACCATTAATTTAGAAGTAAATATTACTTTCCTAAATAAATGTATTTACTTTTTTGAGCTCCTAATGATTGCTACACGAAAATTTGCGGTATCTTTCTACTATCTGATTAAGAAATATGAGACTGCATTGTTATGTTATTATTGTCATTTGGATACTATATATATACGCAATGTACTATGTACTCTAACAGTGTATATAAATGACAGTGCTGTTTACCTATCTCTGAAAAGTATAGTACATAAGCATATATAGATGTGTGTGTGTGTGTGTGTAAGATCACACACACAAACACACGCACACATAAATGGCAGATCTTATATCATTGCTGATAGCCATTAAAATCCACTGTCTGTGTACTTCACAAGATGTTAAACCTGGGATTCATTACATGTGGCTTTTTTCTTGAAGTGTCAGTTAATCTAGTGGTAAAACTGACAAGTAAAATGCCGTATTTGCTTATTATTATTATGGTTCTAGGATTAACTTTCCAAGACTGTGGCAAATATTTATATTGTCTAATCGACACGAGTGCTGTGTCGGTTTTGAACTTGCAGTCGTGCAAAGATCTTAAAATGCAGCACGTTCTATAAACACATCTCAGACTTATTGGACTGGCTCCTTTCAGCATTCTTGCCCCGAGTTTACTTGTTGCAAACACTTAACCCGCTCATTTGGACATAACATGCAACAAGTTACTACAGGGAAGTTTCTGCAAAGTAAAAGAAAGAAGGTTTTTAAAATTAAGATTATAATAAAAATGTTTTGTATGCTTACGCACACACACACACCACAGTGGAAGACTCAAAGAAAGAGAAAGATTATGGTAGGCGAAATTAATATTTGACATTTTGTTCTGAAATGCAATTTGCATTGATAATAACAAGCAAGGATCATAAGCCGGTTGGGGGGGGGGGGGGCTATATTAAAAGGGACACAGCTCTGATATCGCTCTACTGAAACTGGCTTAAGTGAGTTGAATGAGAAAGCGAATGGCTTCGCAATAATCGCAGGGCTTTTAGTTTTGTGGCAAGTCTAATAATATTTGGCAGTTTCTGGAAGTGGGGTGAGGAATGACAAACTGGTGCCAATAATCACAATAACAAGCGGCTGGCAAACACAAGTTCGTGTTCATTAGCTCCAACCACTTAATTACTATTAATGTTTCATAATCAGGTAAGAAGTAAAATAAATAAACCAGACCGGGCTACGTATTTCACTCAGTTATAAGCCGACTTAGTATTTGTTCCCAGGATATAAAATGATACCTAATTAGGGAAGTGGTTCGTAAAGATACAAGTATCCTTTATTGAACTGAATTCCTTTACTGAACTGAATTCCGCTTTCCCATGAATTCGTTACTAAAATACACAATATTCTGAGATCTTTAAGATCGAAAATGTGCATTGTACTGATCAGGTACAATTTTCTATGTATATCTCGTACTGTATTTCTTCTATTCAATGAGTATGTTGCAATTATCTTTCCTGTCACAAAAATATACAAAATGTGATTGATAAAAACAAGAGAAACTTAAAGTATAAAGTTTCTTGTCTGTTTAGCCCTCTGACATCAAAGCAAATTTGTAATTATGTGTATCAGAACGAAATAACACCAACTACTACCTTCGCTTCAATGAGTGTTTCCACTGATTCCATGCCCAGTGAGACTGTGTCTCCGAACAGTGGTTTGGGATCAATAATTTAAACTCAGTAATATGCCATTTTGTGAGGTGTGCAAAAACACAGCGTTGCCTTACTCTCATGCTTTGCACGACAGGATATTATGAATGTGAATAAAAATAATGAGCTCATAAGTCAAAGTCTCTTTATAATGTCTGAAAATACACACCCAGTTTACATGTGTTAAGATTTGTTGCTCTAACTATGTGGTAACTTAGGCGTAGAACAAAACTCTAGACTAATTAATGCTTGTTTCTATGTAATATTACACTTTTGATAATAAAATATTCTAAACCAATTCATTATCTATTTCATTTATTATGAAAAAGTCTTTTACAAGGCAGTGGCAACCAGAAACCTTGAAACTTGTTAGTAGATCGTAATAATGGATGTTTTCTTTTGCTTCAGCATGTTAGAGAATAATATTCCTTCCCCATGGAATATAGAAAGTGCGTGCATAGTTGACATCATATCTGCATTAAATTTTCCATTTAGAAATAGTCTGGGCATCAGTATAATAAATGAGCTAGATATCTGCAAGCACATCATGCAGGAAAGTTACTGAGTTCTTCCCATAAAGATCTATGCTGCATTTTATGGTTTTGAAATTATCTCATGTTCTCAAAAATCTTTGGAAAAGATTTACTAGACTTGGTAATCACATCTCTGTCCCAATTAAACATATGGATTTAGCAATTGTGGTGCTACTCTCTCTTTCACCTCTCTTTTCGTCACCCCCCCCCCCAACTGTCCGCCATCCCCCTCATTTACCTCTTTTCCAGGCTGCTGTGTCCCGATCTTAGCGATATTTTAAATGTTTCTTTATTTCAGTTGCCCTTCTGAGATCATTTCTGATCACAATCTATTGCTGAGGATTGCTGTAGAAAACAAAAATAAAACAAACAAATAAAGAAAGAAACTTTGCACTTGTTGGTTCAGCCTGAACAACTCATACAAAAGAGGGAGAAAAATAGATAAGCAATATTTCAGCAACTAACTTCTCCCAATCCCGGTAGATTTCATTGTTTAGTCTTAACTTATTTGTGTTTGTAGTTACTAAGTGAACAAAAATGGTTTATTTTCTGTATTTCTTTTTCTTCCAACTCAACAAAAAGACGTAGAAGAAACTGAAACAATTGCAGTAAAGGAAAAGCTTAATGACCATATAAGGATATTTGTTCAAATATGTTTCCCAAAGCTGTCTTATGAATGCACGGAACTTTATTTAGTCAGTCAATTAATTGATATTTTAAAGATACATTTTCATAGGATCATAGAAATGTATGTCTGGAAAGGACCTTGAGAGATCATCGAGCTCTGTCCCCGGCGCTTTTGAACATTGGAAAGTATCACTTTGTAACTCTGCGTCGTGGCCTCTACAAAATCCAAACAGACTTTTAAGCAAATGTGAGTGTTTAACATGTTTTTTCCCCATACTCTGAAACAAAATCTTTCATAAGTCCCAGCCAATATTTAGAATTATAACTTGTGCTGACTTTACACACAAGTCACTGCAGGGGTTTGAACCGAAGTAACTTTTTATACAACATGAAATACTGTCATCTGAACGTAGCAACATACTTCCCATTGGTAGCCGCAAAAGACATCATGTATTAACTTTGTAACATATGGTGCTCAACGCTTTCTTTGAGTTGTAATCAAGTTATATATTTACCATGGCAGTGAATTATTTTAAAAAGCACAAGTAATTAGAGAACTATGTTGGATTCCTCCTGAATAATAATT
Source organism: Emydura macquarii macquarii (assembly GCF_026122565.2). Lineage (NCBI taxonomy): Eukaryota > Metazoa > Chordata > Testudines > Chelidae > Emydura > Emydura macquarii. The sequence continues at coordinate 72,348,325 of NW_027131390.1, forward strand.
CTAGCTTTCTCCACCTCTCGTTAGAAAGTAGAATAAATATATGTATACATGTAGGTTTATGAATGAGTATTTGTATTTTAATTCTATCTTTACACGATATAGAGGAGAAGAATATGAGCTCACAGAGACCACGGATGTCTCCAGTAAAACTCCAGGCAACTCCTGTACCCAGCAGCAAGTCTTCAGCAACAATATTAAATTGCTTCCAGTTTTGCAGAGTTTGAGGTGTAAGCAGAGAGAGACATTCTCTCAAGTGGCACCGTTTAGCATTTCCCATGATTATACCATCTGACGCAGTATCCCAGCTCTACCACTAGATGGCTCTACACGGTTTTCTGTAGAGGCTCAGAATGCAGATTAATGTAAATCCGAATTGTATTGTTTCCTTGTATAACAGAAATTACGGTCTAGATTGCAGGATTGAAATATCTGAGTTTAAATACTTTTTTTTTACTACAAAGGAGGGAAGAGGGTTTCCACAGAAAGTGATCTGTTGTCTTAGCACAAACTTTCAGGTATAATCGCCGTAGGCCAGTGAATCTCAGCTTAGTTTTCCCCCCTTCATAAAACCAGCCTTCCTATGATTCGCTATAGATCTATAAGTAAATAAAACAAACATAGCTCTAGTTTCATTTTGTGAGTAGTCAAGTCAAGGGCAAAGCGACATAGTAATGTTAGCGCTCATCAGACCATTTCACCTACACCTGAGAATTATCTTCTTTTTTTCTCCCATCACTTTTACTAATAATTGGGCAAAGCTCATGGATAGCTATCCACCTGAGCATGCGTGCTCCTATAGATACCTGGGTGGAATCAGCTGCAACACAGGGCTTTTAGTATTGGAGGGGCAATATAGATATATATAATCAGAAGCTTTTTGTGAGCTCCCATCTGAAATAGTGCATCTACAGGTTGTATGCTACCTGCAGTAATAGTAATGTTTTACAATTTACCTCTGAACACCTAAAGTTGGGAAAGAAACAAATACTTAGCCAGTATTCCCAAGAACACTTTAACCAGTTAAAAGATGGTTGAGATTTTGGTCGATTTAATATACATTTCATTTAATTGGAGTCGTCTGAGAATTTCTCAGTTAAGATTTAACAGACATGATCGAAATATTATTTGATGTCCTAAGTAACAACTTTCAAGGATTAATAAAATCGTTTGGCTGTAGGCCCACACAGCTATTTAAAATTTATAAGAACAACTGAGTAAACAGAGCTTAGCAAAAACTCATATATTTTCATCGGTCTCTATCACTTCCTTTACATTTACCTGCTGGTGTAGCCCTTTAAAATATGTGCTGAAAGTTTTTTAGACTGAACTCTTTATTAAAAGAAAAACTATAAACATTTATAAAATATATTAATCTAGTTTTCTAATAACATAAATATGAAACGACTAGTTTATTAGTGGATATCCATTTTTAGAGGACTGATTAACTGGATTGTGCAGATCGTTTTTGTTATTTAATATCTGTTTAAAAGAGGGTTAATACCGTCTTTTATGGCATGTAATTGGCCTAGTACGCGAAGGTACTATGTTATTCATAAACTGAAGTATTAGTATTATTGAAATGGCGCAAGATGTAACAAAACATTAATTAAGGTAATGCACAGTCGAACTTGTGTATAACCTATTTTTCAGATTGGGAGTTTTGATGTAGCCTATTTCACCTGCAAGATATCATAAAACCGTTATTTTCTTTTTAGTGGCGCAATAACATTTCTGGAATTTAAAACTCTATCGGATTTGGTAGTGTTCATATATGAGTGTGTTGGAGATGTGGTGTCTAGCTGCGGTTTTCAAAAAAAGATACTAATCCAGTTAAAGTATTAAAGAAAACAGACGGGGGCGCCAAACGACAGCAATAAAGCTACCCACAGACTTCCGTTTCCCCTCCTATAACATTGCTCAGGCTGGACGAAATAGCTTTCCGCTATGTATTTAGGAGGGGTGTTTTGCATAATGCAATCAATAATTATTTCAACTTGTAAAACGTAAGTTTGTATTTAACTGGGACCAATACCTTTTGCGATGAAAAGTTTTGTTACACACTGGGTTACCCATCTAAAGTTAATAACAGAGAAGTTTTGTGAATTCAATTTACGCACTGTTTACAGTATCTACAAACACAGCCCATATGTACATCAAATCACTCTTCTGTTCAGAATTGTTTAATCTCAGGGAACTGCTGTCCTTATAACGTTTTAATAACAGAGTAGCCTATAGAGACTATGTCAGACAACTTTACCTTTTCAGTAAAAATCGGTGTAGGAAATTGTGCTCTTTCCTGATAAAACAGAAGATACCGCGTTGTCACCAATAATATTTGGGGTAAGAAGGGCAAATATATTACCATCTCTTACGGGTTTAAAATGATGTATGGAGAAATATAGTTTCAAAAAATGTGTTCGTGTATTGTGTTGGCAATATGCAGGGGTTTGACGTGTGCATGCCTTCTATTACAATGGATGTTTTCTGTGTCTAAATTACGCACACTACTAAAAACTCCCCATGGTTAATGAAAAGTTGATATTTCCTTTTGTCTGGCTCGGGGCTGTAAGACATAGGACCCCAAACTGCAGCGAAACTCACATTGACATAAAACTCTCATTAATAGAATGTTGGATTTTATAAACAACGCCTAGAACGTTTCCTAAATATGTCATGGAATGTACAGGGAGACTTTAACACGTTATTAAAAAACCGACAAGAATCCCGGTTTATTACACAAGAGCATAAGAATTTAGGAGATGCGTGTGACTTTAACATTACAAGGAAGAGCTTCTCTTGGCACACACACAAAAAAAATCCTATGTAATCACAGGAAAGGTTGCAGTATTTCTATACCTGATCAAACTCGGAAACTCAGGGTCTTAAACTTTGCTATGTGGATAGCAAAGAATCTCTCAGGAAGTACAGATTGGGTAGCTATTGAAGAGTACTCCAGAGATGCTAATGACAAAGGATTTATCTTCGTTTAAACGGTTGCCATCAGCGTCATTATTGCTATCAAAGTTATCACTGAGGAGAGACTTTCCGATAGTCACGTCTACTGAGCTTGGTAGCCCTGTCCCTTACAGCACAAGACATTTTGCTCCAGATCAACCCGGAAACCAATGGACAGATGAGCTAACAGAGCCACAGGTAACCTTGGAGAAAGACTGAGGAGGAGGAAGAGGAGGATAGCGTGTCTTTGCTAGTATTTGATGCCTCTGAAACACTAAAATCAAGTCATTTTGTAATTTAAAAAAAATGCTTCAGTTTTTGTGGGGAGGGTGTAAAAAGAAAGTCGTCTAGAGAATGAAATGAGATATAGTGCTTTAAATCATGAATGCATTTAACTTTATTTGGACATTTTTTGCCTTCAAATTGCACAAAAGAGAGTATTTTCCCAAGAGGGGAAAAATCGTAGACTAGCTTCGACAATAAACCGGATTATAGAAAATAAAAAGGAGACCATATTTAAGGATGTAACGAGGAAAATATACTAAAAAAAATCCCCCCCCAAACCACCCCCAGGACTACAATAAACCCATTTGCAGGCTGCTATTGTAGATGCACTTAAAGTGGTATGTACCAGCAGCAATAGTTTTTAAAAGTCTCAGTCTAAGGTTTGTGTGTATGGGGATGGTTGGGTGTGTGCTAGTAAAATTCTTAAATAAAAGTACTAGTGCATTCTTAACTGGGAAGGAAAAATAAATAAAATGCAGTGGAAGGGTATTCTCAGTCCGTAGGTCCTCTTCCAACATTTTCTCTAGTTGTGATCTAAAATCCGCTCTACAAATAGAAAGCATTATCTATTATTTAGCATGTAGTTCTGTCCGAGGACAAATGAGAATGAAGCTGCATCATTAGGACCTAAAAGGCAACAAAACAAAAATCAGAGCATAATGATGCACCTAAATGAAGGGGGAAATGTTGCACAGCTCATTTTATTAATCAGACTGTCAATTTCACCCCAGAGGCCAAACCCCAGAGCAATTCAAGCAAGATCTGATCAAGCGAAGGACAAGAGCTTTACTCTTCACTTCTTGCCTTTCTTTCTTTCTACCTGGATATATTTGTCTGCCCAGAAGCCGCCTTCATTATCCACTGGCAGAAGCTCGTGTTTATTTGCTTATAAACCTGTTACAATAAATGATTATTCGAACAGCGTCATTCCTACCTTAATGACGAGCACTACTTTTTGATGAATGACATTTCGGGCTAGAAAGGATGTATGGGTCATTTTGACCAGTCATTCCCTCGCTTTGGCATCCCACAATTTTTACGCCTCCCTCAAAAAGAGATAATAATATTTAGAGACACTTGCCGGGCTGAATGTGAATTAGCCCCTGCTGCAGCTCATCATTAGGACAGGACCAACCCTGCAACTTTGACATTTTTTATAAAGCTGAGATGATGGAAAGAATAAGAAAAGAGATGATTCTGATGGAAAGAGGGCTGCACAGCCCCACAGCTGGCAAAAGGCTCGCGAATTTGTCAGACTCAGCTGGAAATGCAGTGCTGGAGGCCCTCGAAAATTCTCAACACAGTGGTCGCCTCAGCCCTAGACTAACTTCCGCCTCTCTGCATAGCACTATAGGGGACATCCCTGCCAAAGGCAAATTTGAAATAGACACTTTATTCAATCTTCAACACCAGAACAGTGAAAGCAACGTCTCCTCGGAAATTCCTTCGTCGGAAAGCAGGAAGAAAATTAGCCATTATTCAGAAGTTGCTCAAGAGGCAGATATGAACAGTGATGTGGAGGTGGGATGTTCTGCACTCCGCTCCCCAACTAGTCTCAGTTCCTCCCAGCTGAAGGAAAACAATAACAAAGGTAAATATTCTTTTATCCTCTCGATCTAAACTGTACAGTTATTTGCTGGAACTTGTTAGCCTATGGAAAGAGCGCTCTAAATTCAGTAAAACCCCTCCTAAAACGGTACACAATTTACTGTTACTGTTATCACGATGGACAAAATAGATTAAACAGTGTTTGTATATCAAAGTGTATCTTTATATTCATGGAAATCTCGCTCTCTTTCTCTCATCTATGTAACTATATCTATCTATCGATAGATAGATATATAGAGATATAGTTTCTCTCGTTCGGTAGATCTGTCTGTATTTCTCCATCTATACACATACGTGGAGTAAATTGAGTATCTAGATACGTGGAAACTGTGTGTTTATGTATGTGTGTGTGTTTGTCTTTCTCTGTACATATAAAATGTGTTATTGTGTATTCACACTAATAGTAATTGGCCATTGTTCACTTTCACTCCCTAATAACGCGCTGACTATTAAAATCCCTCCCATCGTACCAGGTTTGAAATAAATGTGGTGAATTATTTTTATTGAGGAGTGCAATAAGAGAATAATCAATGGCTTTCTTTGTGGCAATAGCATATGCATGTTTGTCAAATGTGCCAACGAAGAAAAGCCATCTCCAGTGTAAGGCAGATCTTTGGTCTGGGCTGCACTTATTTTGTGCCTCGCAAACGAAAATAAGAAACGTTCATGTAGCTGTTAAAACTGACTCACAAATCAGAGTGATCAGATTATCGCCGCCTGAGAGCCGAAGCCCATCTCTAAAATTGGGCTCTGCATAGTGCTCTGATTTGGCTAATTCGCTGCAGAAGCTAGAGTTCTATAATTACTAAAAATGCCTAATTTGCTTAGAATAATTTGGTTATGAAGTGATTTAAAAACTTTATTGATTCTATTAACAGCAGCAATTTGTAACAATGACAGCTAGCATTAATTATCAGCGTTCACAGCCAGATTGGTAACATCACCTCCTGCTTTATTTAATACACACAAACACATCTCGAGGAACACATCTTTATTTCACTATTTGCTTGCTTGTTTGCCAGGCTATTCAGAAAGCGGCTCAGCTCCTACTACCACCACCTCCTCCTCAGGTTCGAGTTTAACCAGCCTGCACAGCAGCAACGCCCTGGGCAGCTCGGGCTCCGGGGCTGACCAGGTGAGAAGGTACCGCACCGCCTTCACCCGGGAGCAGATAGCCAGGCTAGAGAAGGAGTTCTACCGGGAGAACTATGTGTCTCGGCCCAGAAGGTGCGAACTGGCCGCGGCGCTCAACCTCCCTGAGACCACCATCAAGGTATCTCAGCTGAAGCGCTACAAACGCGGGGCTAGGACACTCTGGGTGGATTTTGGTGCTTTTGTGCTGTCTGGGAGCTTAAAATATGAGCTCGAGCCCAATTCCTGGCTAAATAGATGCTTCTTACTGACAGGAAAATGCAGTGGCTTATGCCCTCCTCCTTTATGGCAAAATAAATGAATAGATCCAATGATAACATAATAATAGAACATGAAACTAAATAGGATCGCGTAATTCCCACCTGGTTTCTTAGCTATTTTAACCTCGGACTTTTGGTTAAAGAACATCCGGTCTTGCCTTTCCTGGTCGGTGTGTTTGTTTCCCTGGGTCGAAACTTTTTTTTATTTGTCTTTTAATTCTCCTTGTCAATTTTTATTGAGTTTGCACGTTAAAAAAGGGGGAAACAAACGATATATATATATATATTAAATGAAGCAAAGGAATTGGACACGTCAGTATCATAAAATACTATTTCTCCCATTTCGGACAAAAGCACTTGAAGGACACATGTTTGTGCGATTTGAAATGGATTTAGAGTCTCGTTGGCACAAAGCAGAATAATTTCCGTTATTTACTCGGGTGAAATCGCTTTTGATTGGATTATTTTTGAAATATTTTGGTCAATTATAGGGCATTAAAATGGGGCAGCGGAGAACTAAAAAGCTTGAGACACGAAAAGAAGCTGCTCCGTTACAGAGGGCGAATCTCAGGCTCTTTCTTTCTCTCTCTCGGCTCCAAAAACATTTGTATTTTTGGAACCTTCATTTCCTTAATGTAGCGTTAGAAAATAACATAAAGGCAGGACGCTAAAGCGGAGGGCAGATGCAAATAGGCATTGTTACAGGGCAGAAGCAGGGCTGCAGCGTTTGCCACTCGGAATTTCATTTGGCTGGCTGCTTTCAAAACCAAATGCAAACACTATTTCGCCGGGCGCAAACGCCGCGCAATTAACACAAAGCAAGCAAGCAAACAAACAAGCCTCCCAATAAAAGCAGTTGGGTTCCTTCAACGGAGCTGCTTTCATGTTTAACTCCTGACAACCGGGCGGGCGCTGATGTCAGCGGGTTCCGTGCGTGCGCGAATTAGGAGGAAGGTTTTTCGGTAGCAAAACGGGAGCATAATTAATAAATAAATCACAGCAGCGCTAACCAGCTGGAGTGGGGGCGGGGGGGATGGGGACACTGGGAGGGGAGCTTGGCCGGCGCGGCCGTCCCCAGGTCGGGAGGTGCTGCCGGCCGCACATCTGCCTGCTCCCGGATTGCTTGGGTCGGGGGGGTTGTTGTGTGTCTTCGCGCGGCCGCTGCAGCGCTGCTTGCTAAGGCCGGCCTGTGTTTTGTGTCTCGCCCCCTCCCCGCCCCCAGGTGTGGTTCCAGAACAGACGCATGAAGGACAAGCGGCAGCGCCTGGCCATGTCCTGGCCCCATCCGGCTGACCCCAGCTTCTACACCTACATGATGACTCACGCGGCGGCCACGGGCAGCCTGCCCTACCCCTTCCACTCGCACGTGCCGCTGCACTACTATCCCCACGTGGGGGTGACGGCGGCCGCAGCGGCCGCGGCCGCCTCCGGAGCGGCCGCCGCCTCGCCCTTCGCCAGCTCCATCCGGCCGCTGGACACCTTCCGCGCCCTCTCGCACCCCTACTCCCGGCCCGAGCTGCTCTGCGGCTTCCGCCACCCGGGCCTCTACCAGGCCCCGGCCGCCGCGGCCGGCCTCAACAGCAGCGCGGCGGCGGCGGCGGCGGCAGCGGCGGCCGCAGCGGCCGCGGCTTCTTCGGCTCCCCCGGCCGGCTCGGCGGCCTGCTCCTGCCTCAGCTGCCACAGCAGCCAGACGGCGGCGGCGGCGGCCGCGGCGCTGGGCTCGCGCGGCTCCGGCTCGGATTTCCCCTGCACGGCGGCCTCGCAGCGGGCGGAGAGCGGCTTCCTGCCCTACTCGGCGGCCGTGCTGAGCAAAACCGCGGGCGCCTCCCCGGACCAGCGGGAGGAGGCGCCGCTCACCAGATAGCTGCCCGCGGCAGCCGGGGGCCACCCTTTTGGGGAACCGGGGGGGGGGAGGGGCGAGGGACACAGCCGGGCTCTGGGAAAGGCCCCTCTATTTTTGTAGCGTTCACCAGGCAGCCACCAGCTGGGGTGGGGGGGCAGGGACCCGAACTGACATTCCCCTGCACCCCCGCAGGAGCAGGCCGGGACCTCGCACCCCCCGGGGGCCAGACTGCTACCCTCGGCTCCCCCCCAGCGGAGCCCCGGGAGGATTGCACGCTTGTCAGCGGGTGCAAAGCGTCTGTTCTCCTTGCTGGGGCTCCGAGTCCGTCCCGAGCCAATCCGCCCCCGGAGTGCCAGGGGAAGGTGGCCTGGGGACTGCAGCAATTAGCCACGCGTCCGTCTGGCGATGGGACAGAAGGAGGGGGGGGGGCAGGGAGGGGAGCGTCAGCGGAAGAGAAAAGGGTTTTTCTGTTTTATTCTTCTTTCGGTGTAGTTCGAATTCGTCGGAAATGCCTCGCGTTGCCTATCTTGTGTAGAGAAAGGAGTGGGAGCTAACGAGACTGCTGTGGATGGGCCAGTAAAGGGAAGGGAAGTGTGAGACTGACAGGATGCTCCATAGGAGCCGCAGAGGCAGTCTGAAACTCATGCTTTCCAACTACCATAATCCACGCGATCTGGGAAATACTTGAATCTCTCTAGGTATAGGATATTGTCCTGCAGCATTGACCTTAGGTACTTTTCTAAGTGTAATGGGTTTTTTTTGTTTTGTTTCTCTTCTCTGGTAAAATGGCTCTTGGATTTATTTCTCACACATGTCTATCACGCGTTTGCCTCTGAAAAGCCACCACTGGGTAACTGAGACCTACCATACCAAACCACTGCTACTGGAGCGACTTCCTTGAACTTGAAGAAAGGCACATCAAAAACCACCAGTGTTACTGCCATGTCAATTCTGATGCTAATAATGTGCAGATTATGACGAAAATTGCCAATCATGTTCTCTGATGGACCTCCTTTGAATGTGGAATTGGAAAAAAGTTCCCCGCGCAGAGACCTGCTGTCAAGTACTAACAACCCGCTAAGGGAAGTCATTAGAAGAGACAGATAAGAGACTTGGTACATAAAACATTGTTCTTGGTGCATAGAATGTGTGTTATTTAATGTTATATCTGTTACCTGAAGTGATTTCGCACAAGAAAGCCACGTTCTTATCATCTCAATTGCCAATTTTCATTTTGGTAACTTGGACGCCCCGGGTAGACTTTTCTCTGTTAAGTTGATATTCCACCAATGTGAAGAGCCTCATTAAATCAGACCCAGATATTTCCATAATGCTCCCTACAGAGCCACTTCACTCTTCACATAATGAGATTTTTCTGAAGAGTTGAAGCCCTCATCTAACTTGCTATTGCTTGTTTAGGCCCTCTGTGTGTGTGTGTGTGTGTGTACACACACACACACACACACACACACACATTTCTCTCTTACATATATTTCAAATAGGTGTCCTGAAATACTTCTATTTTTAAGACACTGGATTTTTTTTCATATACTAATAATGGACTTTCAGGAAATTATTTCGAAGGCGGTACTGTTTTGTTCAGTGAACATAAATCGTAGATTTTTGTCAAATGGGACAGATTTCCTCGGTGGGAGGGAGGGTAGGGGAGGAAATATCCCAAGACTTCTGGGGTGGATTCCTGACAAGATGTGTTCATTTAATATTTAGAGAGCATTAAGCTGAAATAGGAAATACCTAATGAGTACATTTTTCATTTTGTAAAATAAATAGCAAGACTAACTTATGTAAAAAAAAATATTGATTATACCAGCTGTTGTTCACTGAGTTTACATTTAAATTTTTTTATTAATATATAATTTAAGGCTAAATCAAATACACCAAACATGGCACTCTATTACCAGCTTTACCTTTTCGATTGTTGGATTCATTTGTTATGATCACACGTATTGGAGGGTATATACGATAATTTTGGCAATAATGTTTACATTTTTCCAAAATATAGATAGACAGATGTCTATCAAAAGATGGAGAAGGACGCCGGTTGGTAAAATTAACATAAATTCGTTTTATGTTAGGTCCCTTGGACCTGGTTATTGTACGAATCTGTAAATAAAGTATTTGTGCTCTAAATATTGCTGGCTGTATGAACTCACTGTAAAATATTTTACAAATGTGCAATAATTATAAAGCTTTGTATATTACGTTATTTATTGTGTTTGGTCATGTAAAATAAATGTTATTTAAATCAAAGCGAGCTTATTTGTTTGAAAGGCTGCAAAACATTGCGTGCTGATGTTTGTTTTGAAATATGGCATCCAGGGTTATGAGAACTTCTTAAAACAACATATTTAAATGCCTTTTAATACACATATCAGATGGATTAATTCAGACTAATCAGTATTTTTACTGCAAATGCAATGCATTACTCATGTTTATAGCAGATGTGTAATAAGTCCAAACATTGGTTTAACATTCATTGGCTGGCTAAACAGATGAGTGTTTACAAATATTATATACATATTCTATAAGAAAAACAGCAAATCGAAATCAATCTGCTCCATTTTAGGCATTTGTCCGGTTCGGGGCTGTTCCAGTTAACTGCGAAAATATTAATCATTGTTCATTTCGGGAAAGGTGCCGCTTTAATCTCGTGTCATAGAAAGGCACCCACCAGAAGCCCCTCTCTCTCTCTCTTTTTAAACATGTAGCGCTGTTCCCATTTGTCAGGTAAAATGATGCTGCGACCATTTCTAGGAACAAAACCTGCGGACGCGGCAAACAATTTTAAGCTGTTTCGTCTTTCTTTCTTTCTCTATCGCATCTTTCGACTTTAACCCAACTGTCCTATATTTACAGATCGGCCGTAAAATCGATATTTCGATGGAAAAATGCAAGCGTCAATGGTGTGTCCGCAAAGCAGTCTATTTCAATTCGATTTAAAACCAAGATGTCCCTTCCACGAAATTTTCTTTTACCAACTGCTCACCCTGGCATTAATTACAACGACGTGGAAACTACTGGGAATACAGAGGCTGCTATCACAAGCCATTTTGGCCCTGTAATTTACCATTATTATTGCATTAGCTCTAAATGATACAAGCTGATACTGTCTTTAATTGCAGCTTGGTTAAATATATACCGGAGTGATCCCTGGGGTTTTTCTTAGATAAGTTCCTTTATTTATTTATTTATCTCCCCACTCGAATCATCCCCCCTACACACACACACACTAAAAAAAAAAAAACGATTATAGCAGCATATTTGGACTGGTGATGCATCACCCGGCTTCTCGGTGCTCTTTGCTAACGCGGGGGTTGTAACCCTTAAAAACAAAAGCATTGAGATAGATGGGGAAGCAAACTGGAAAAGACAGTGGCCAAAAAACCCTGTCCAAAATAACAGCATATTTTTTTTGTCTCTCGTGTGCAAAGAATGAAAAAATAATTCATCATAAAATGTAAGAAGACTGTCTGTCATCAAGCCCGAATTGTTTTTGACAAGAAAATAAATCTGTGGGTTGTTTAATATATTTTATATTTTCTTTATTTCGGC